>NC_065533.1:54750525-54920608 GCF_020184175.1 Aphis gossypii
TACTACAATATATACCGTATATTTACAATATTATCCGACCGACTGTTCACTACACTAGGACACTCGATTTGAAATCCTGTTTAAAAGATAGCGCCTTGATTCGTTCTTTTCATGTAAAACATTGTAAACTATATGCGGCCCAGGGATGAACGTCCTGCCAAGAAGGTGCATCTTTCCCATATGTTCCTAGTACTAAGTTTTGCGTTTTAGGTCTACCTCGCAAACACTACAATATATACCGTATATTTACAATATTTTCCGACCGACTGTTGACTACACTCGGACACTTGATTTGAAAATTTGTTTAAAAGAAAGCTCCTTGATTCGTTTTTTTCATGTAAACCATTGTAAAAAATATGCGGCTCAGAGATGGCCATCCTGCCAAGAAGGTGCACCTTTCACATATGTTCCTAGTACTAAATTTTACGTTTTAGGTCTACCTCGCAAACCTACAATATATACCGTATATTTACAATATTATCCGACCGACTGTTCACTACACTAGGACACTCGATTTGAAAACCTGTTTAAAATAAATCGCCTATATTCGCTTTTTTCATGTACAACATTGTGAAGTATATGCGGCAAAGTGGTGGCCGTCCAGCCAAAAAGGTGCACCTTTCACATATGTTCCTAGTACTAAATTTTAAGTTTTAGGTCCACCTCGCAAACACTACAATATATATCGTATATTTACAATATTAGCCTACCCAGTGTTCACTACACTAGGACACTCAAATCGAAAACCTGTTTAAAAGAAAGCGCCTTGATTCGTTCTTTTCATGTAAAACATTATAAACAATATGCGGCTCAGAGATGGCCATCCTGCCAAGAAGGTGCATCTTTCACATATGTTCCTAGTACCAAGGGTTGCGTTTTTGGTTACCCTCGCAATTACTACAATATATACCGTATATTTTCAATATTATCCGACCGACTGTTCACTACACTAGGACACTCGATTTGAAAACCTGTTTAAAAGAATGCGCCTTGATTCGTTTTTTATGTAAAACATTGTAAACAATATGCGGCTCAGGGATGGCCGTCCTGCCAAGAAGGTGCATCTTTCCCATATGTTCCTAGTACTAAATTTTGCGTTTTAGGTCAACTCGCAAAACTACAATATATACCGTATATTTACAATATTATCCGACCGACTGTTCACTACACTAGGACACTCGATTTGAAAACCTGTTTAAAAGAAAGCGCCTTGATTCGTTTTTTCATGTAAAACATTGTAAACAATATGCGGCTCAGAGATGGCCATCCTGCCAAGAAGGTGCATCTTTCCCATATGTTCCTAGTACCAAGGGTTGCGTTTTTGGTTACCCTCGCAATTACTAATATTTCGTATATTTACAATATTATCCGACCGACTGTTCACTACACTAGGACACTCGATTTGAAAACCTGTTTAAAATAAATCGCCTATATTCGCTTTTTTATGTACAACATTGTGAAGTATATGCGGCAAAGTGGGCCGTCCAGCCAAAAAGGTGCACCTTTCACATATGTTCCTAGTACTAATTTTACGTTTTAGGTCTACCTCGCAAACACTACAATATATACCGTATATTTACAATATTATCCGACCGACTGTTCACTACACTAGGACACTCGAATTGAAAACCTGTTTAAAAGAAAGCGCCTTGATTCGTTCTTTTCATGTAAAACATTGTAAACTATATGCGGCCAGGATGGCCGTCCTGCCAAGAAGGTGCATCTTTCCCATATGTTCCTAGTACCAAGGTTTGCGTTTTGGTCTACCTCGCAACACTACAATATATACCGTATATTTACAATATTATCCGACCGACTGTTCACTACACTCGGACACTCGATTTGAAAATTTTAAAAGAAAGCGCCTTGATTCGTTTTTTCATGTAAACCATTGTAAAAAATATGCGGCTCAGAGATGGCCATCCTGCCAAGAAGGTGCACCTTTCACATATGTTCCTAGTACTAAATTTTACGTTTTAGGTCTACCTCGCAAACACTACAATATATACCGTATATTTACAATATTATCCGACCGACTGTTCACTACACTCGGACACTCGATTTGAAAACCTGTTTAAAATAAATCGCCTATATTCGCTTTTTTCATGTACAACATTGTGAAGTATATGCGGCAAAGTGGTGGCCGTCCAGGCAAAAAGGTGCACCTTCACATATGTTCCTATTACTAAATTTTAAGTATTAGGTCTACCTCGCAAACACTACAATATATACCGTATATTTACAATATTATCCGACCGACTGTTCACTACACTAGGACACTCGATTTGAAAACCTGTTTAAAAGAAAGCGCCTTGATTCGTTCTTTTCATGTAAAACATTGTAAACAATATGCGGCTCAGAGATGGCCATCCTGCCAAGAAGGTGCATCTTTCCCATATGTTCCTAGTACTAAATTTTACATTTTAGGTCTACCTCGCAAACACTACAATATATACCGTATATTTACAATATTATCCGACCGACTGTTCACTACACTAGGACACTCGATTTGAAAACCTGTTTAAAAGAAAGTGCCTTGATTCGTTCTTTTCATGTAAAACATTATAAACAATATGCGGCTCAGAGATGGCCATCCTGCCAAGAAGGTGCATCTTTCCCATATGTTCCTAGTACCAAGGGTTGGGTTTTTGGTTACCCTCGCAATTACTACAATATATACCGTATCTTACAATATTATCCAACCGACTGTTCACTACACTCGGACACTCGATTTGAAAACCTGTTGAAAAGAATGCGCCTTGATTCGTTTTTATGTACAACATTGTAAACTATATGCGGCCAGGGAGGGGTGCGTCAGGCAAGAAGGTGCATCTTTCCCATATGTTCCTAGTACTAAATTTTACGTTTTAGGTGTACCTCGCAAACACTACAATATATACCGTATATTTACAATATTATCCGACCGACTGTTCACTACACTAGGACACTCGATTTGAAAACCTGTTTAAAAGAAAGCGCCTTGATTCGTTCTTTTCATGTAAAACATTGTAAACAATATGCGGCTCAGAGATGGCCATCCTGCCAAGAAGGTGCATCTTTCCCATATGTTCCTAGTACCAAGGGTTGCGTTTTTGGTTACCCTCGCAATTACTACAATATATACCGTATATTTACAATATTATCCGACCGACTGTTGACTACACTCGGACACTTGATTTGAAAATTTGTTTAAAAGAAAGCGCCTTGATTCGTTTTTTTCATGTAAAACATTGTAAAAAATATGCGGCTCAGAGATGGCCATCCTGCCAAAAAGGTGCACCTTTCACATATGTTCCTAGTACTAAATTTTACGTTTTAGGTCTACCTCACAAACACTACAATATATACCGTATATTTACAATATTATCCGACCGACTGTTCACTACACTAGGACACTCGATTTGAAAACCTGTTTAAAATAAATCGCCTATATTCGCTTTTTTCATGTACAACATTGTGAAGTATATGCGGCAAAGTGGTGGCCGTCCAGCCAAAAAGGTGCACCTTTCACATATGTTCCTAGTACTAAATTTTAAGTTTTAGGTCTACCTCGCAAACACTACAATATATATCGTATATTTACAATATTATCCGACCGACTGTTCACTACACTAGGACACTCAATTTGAAAATGTTTAAAAGAAAGCGCCTTGATTCGTTCTTTTATGTACAACATTGTAAACATATGCGGCTCAGAGATGGCCATCCTGCCAAGAAGGTGCATCTTTCCCATATGTTCCTAGTACCAAGGGTTGCGTTTTGGGTACCTCTCGCAATTACTACAATATATACCGTATATTTACAATATTATCCGACCGACTGTTCACTACACTAGGACACTCGATTTGAAAAACTGTTTAAAAGAAAGCCCCTTAATTCGTTCTTTTCATGTACAACATTGTGAAGTATATGCGGCAAAGTGGTGGCCGTCCAGGCAAAAAGGTGCATCTTTCCCATATGTTCCTAGTACCAAGGGTTGCGTTTTTGGTTACCCTCGCAATTACTACAATATATACCGTATATTTACAATATTATCCAACCGACTGTTCACTACACTCGGACACTCGATTTGAAAACCTGTTTAAAATAAATTGCAATATTCGCTCTTTTCATGTACAACATTGTGAAGCATATGCGCGGCCAGGGTGGCCGTCCAGGCAAAAAGGTGCACCTTTCACATATGTTCCTAGTACTAAATTTTACGTTTTAGGTCTACCTCGCAAACACTACAATATATATCGTATATTTACAATATTATCCGACCGAGTTCACTACACTAGGACACTCGATTTGAAAACCTGTTTAAAAGAAAGCGCCTTGATTCGTTTTTTCATGTAAACATTGTAAACAATATGCGGCTTAGAGATGGCCATCCTGCCAAGAAGGTGCATCTTTCCCATATGTTCCTAGTACTAAATTTTAAGTTTTAGGTCTACCTCGCAAACACTACAATATATATCGTATATTTACAATATTATCCGACCACTGTTCACTACACTAGGACACTCGATTTGAAAACCTGTTTAAAAGAAAGCGCCTTGATTCGTTCTTTTCATGTAAAACATTATAAACAATATGCGGCTCAGAGATGGCCATCCTGCCAAGAAGGTGCATCTTTCACATATGTTCCTAGTACCAAGGGTTGCGTTTTTGGTTACCCTCGCAATTACTACAATATATACCGTATATTTTCAATATTATCCGACCGACTGTTCACTACACTAGGACACTCGATTTGAAAACCTGTTGAAAAGAATGCGCCTTGATTCGTTTTTTTATGTACAACATTGTAAACTATATGCGGCCCAGGGATGAACGTCCTGCCAAGAAGGTGCATCTTTCCCATATGTTCCTAGTACTAAATTTTACATTTTAGGTCAACCTCGCAAACACTACAATATATACCGTATATTTACAATATTATCCGACCGACTGTTCACTACACTAGGACACTCGATATGAAAACCTGTTCAAAAGAAAGCGCCTTGATTCGTTCTTTTCATGTAAAACATTGTAAACAATAAGCGGGTCAGAGATGGCCATCCTGCCAAGAAGGTGCATCTTTCCCATATGTTCCTAGTACCAAGGGTTGCGTTTTTGGTTACCCTCGCAATTACTACAATATATTTCGTATATTTACAATATTATCCGACCGACTGTTCACTACACTCGGACACTCGATTTGAAAACTGTTTAAAAGAAAGCGCCTTGATTCGTTTTTTCATGTAAAACATTGTAAAAAATATGCGGCTCAGAGATGGCCATCCTGCCAAAAAGGTGCACCTTTCACATATGTTCCTAGTACTAAATTTTACGTTTTAGGTCTACCTCGCAAACACTACAATATTACGTTACCGTATATTACAATATTATCCGCGACTGTTCACTACACTAGGACACTCGATTTGAAAACCTGTTTAAAATAAATCGCCTATATTCGCTTTTTTCATGTACAACATTGTGAAGTATATGCGGCAAAGTGGTGGCCGTCCAGCCAAAAAGTGCACCTTTCCATATGTTCCTAGTACTAAATTTTGCGTTTTAGGTTACCTCGCAAACACTACAATATATATCGTATATTTACAATCTTATCCTACAGAGTGTTCACTACACTAGGACACTCAAATCGAAAACCTGTTTAAAAGAAAGCGCCTTGATTTGTTATTGTTATTTACAACATTGTAAACATTATGCGGCTCAGAGATGGCCATCCTGCCAAGAAGGTGCATCTTTCCCATATGTTCCTAGTACCAAGGGTTGCGTTTTTGGTTACCTTCGCAATTACTACAATATATACCGTATATTTACAATATTATCCGACCGACTGTTCACTACACTCGGACACTCGATTTGAAAACCTGTTTAAAATAAATCGCCTATATTCGCTTTTTTCATGTACAACATTGTGAAGTATATGCGGCAAAGTGGTGGCCGTCCAGGCAAAAAGGTGCATCTTTCCCATATGTTCCTAGTACCAAGGGTTGCGTTTTTGGTTACCCTCGCAATTACTACAATATATACCGTATATTTACAATATTATCCAACCGACTGTTCACTACACTCGGACACTCGATTTGAAAACCTGTTTAAAATAAATTGCAATATTCGCTCTTTTCATGTACAACATTGTGAAGCATATGCGGCGCAGGGGTGGCCGTCCAGGCAAAAAGGTGCACCTTTCACATATGTTCCTAGTACTAAATTTTACGTTTTAGGTCTACCTCGCAAACACTACAATATATACCGTATATTTACAATATTATCCGACCGACTGTTCACTACACTAGGACACTCGATTTGAAAACCTGTTTAAAAGAAAGCGCCTTGATTCGTTTTTTTCATGTAAGACATTGTAAACAATATGCGGCTTAGAGATGGCCATCCTGCCAAGAAGGTGCATCTTTCCCATATGTTCCTAGTACCAAGGGTTGTGTTTTTGGTTACCCTCGCAATTACTACAATATATACCGTATATTTACAATATAATCCGACCGACTGTTCACTACACTAGGACACTCGATTTGAAAACCTGTTTAAAAGAAAGCGCCTCTATTCGCTCTTTTCATGTACAACATTGTGAAGTATATGCGGCGCAGGGGTGGCCGTCCAGGCAAAAAGGTGCACCTTTCACATATGTTCCTAGTACCAAGGGTTGCGTTTTTGGTTACCCTCGCAATTACTACAATATATTTCGTATATTTACAATATTATCCGACCGACTCTTCACTACACTAGGACACTCGATTTGAAAACCCGTTTAAAATAAATCGCCTACATTCGCTTTTTTCATGTACAACATTGTGAAGTATATGCGGCAAAGGGTGGCCGTCCTCCAGCCAAAAAGGTGCACCTTTCACATATGTTCCTATTACTAAACTTTAAGTATTAGGTCTACCTCGCAAACACTACAATATATACCGTATATTTACAATATTATCCGACCGACTGTTCACTACACTAGGACACTCGATTTGAAAACCTGTTTAAAAGAAAGCGCCTTGATTCGTTTTTTTCATGTAAAACATTGTAAACAATATGCGGCTCAGAGATGGCCATCCTGCCAAGAAGGTGCATCTTTCCCATATGTTCCTAGTACCAAGGGTTGCGTTTTTGGTTACCCTCGCAATTACTACAATATATACCGTATATTTACAATATTATCCGACCGACTGTTCACTACACTAGGACACTCGATTTGAAAACCTGTTTAAAAGAAAGCGCCTCTATTCGCTCTTTTCATGTACAACATTGTGAAGTATATGCGGCGCAGGGGTGGCCGTCCAGGCAAAAAGGTGCGCCTTTCACATATGTTCCTAGCACCAAGGGTTGCGTTTTTGGTTACCCTCGCAATTACTACAATATATTTCGTATATTTACAATATTATCCGACCGACTCTTTACTACACTAGGACACTCGATTAGAAAACCTGTTTAAAAGAAAGCGCCTTGATTTGTTATTGTTATTTACAACATTGTAAACTATATGCGGCCCAGGGATGGCCGTCCTGCCAAGAAAGTGTATCTTTTCCATATGTTCCTAGTACTAAATTTTACGTTTTAGGTCTACCTCACAAACACTACAATATATACCGTATATTTACAATATTATCCGACCGACTGTTCACTACACTAGGACACTCGATTTGAAAACCTGTTTACAAGAAAGCCCCTTGATTCGTTCTTTACATGTAAAACATTGTAAATAATATGCGGCTCAGAGATGGCCATCCTGCCAAGAAGGTGCATCTTTCAAATATGTTCCTAGTACCAAGGGTTGCGTTTTTGGTTACCCTCGCAATTACTACAATATATACCGTATATTTACAATATTATCCAACCGACTGTTCACTACACTCGGACACTCGATTTGAAAACCTGTTTAAAATAAATTGCAATATTCGCTCTTTTCATGTACAGCATTGTGAAGCATATGCGGCGCAGGGGTGGCCGTCCAGGCAAAAAGGTGCACCTTTCACATATGTTCCTAGTACTAAATTTTACGTTTTAGGTCTACCTCGCAAACACTACAATATATATCGTATATTTACAATATTATCCTACCGAGTGTTCACTACACTAGGACACTCAAATCGAAAACCTGTTTAAAAGAAAGCGCCTTGATTCGTTTTTTTCATGTAAGACATTGTAAACAATATGCGGCTTAGAGATGGCCATCCTGCCAAGAAGGTGCATCTTTCCCATATGTTCCTAGTACCAAGGGTTGTGTTTTTGGTTACCCTCGCAATTACTACAATATATACCGTATATTTACAATATAATCCGACCGACTGTTCACTACACTAGGACACTCGATTTGAAAACCTGTTAAAAGAATGCGCCTCTATTCGCTCTTTTCATGTACAACATTGTGAAGTATATGCGGCGCAGGGGTGGCCATCCAGGCAAAAAGGTGCACCTTTCACATATGTTCCTAGTACCAAGGGTTGCGTTTTTGGTTACCTCGCAATTACTACAATATATTTCGTATATTTACAATATTATCCGACCGACTGTTCACTACACTAGGACACTCGATTTGAAAACCTGTTTAAAAGAAAGCCCCTTGATTCGTTCTTTTCATGTAAAACATTGTAAACAATATGCGGCTCAGAGATGGCCATCCTGCCAAGAAGGTGCATCTTTCCCATATGTTCCTAGTACCAAGGGTTGCGTTTTTGGTTACCCTCGCAATTACTACAATATATACCGTATATTTACAATATTATCCGACCGACTGTTCACTACACTCGGACACTCGATTTGAAAACCTGTTTAAAATAAATCGCCTATATTCGCTTTTTTCATGTACAACATTGTGAAGTATATGCGGCAAAGTGGTGGCCGTCCAGGCAAAAAGGTGCATCTTTCCCATATGTTCCTAGTACTAAATTTTAAGTTTTAGGTCTACCTCGCAACACTACAATATATATCGTATATTTACAATATTATTCTACCGAGTGTTCACTACTCTAGGACACTCAAATCGAAAACCTTTTTTAAAAGAAAGCGCCTTGATTCGTTTTTTTCATGTAAGACATTGTAAACAATATGCGGCTCAGAGATGGCCATCCTGCCAAGAAGGTGCATCTTTCCCATATGTTCCTAGTACCAAGGGTTGCGTTTTTGGTTACCCTCGCAATTACTACAATATATACCGTATATTTACAATATAATCCGACCGACTGTTCACTACACTAGGACACTCGATTTGAAAACCTGTTTACAAGAAAGCGCCTTGATTCGTTCTTTTCATGTAAAACATTGTAACAATATGCGGCTCAGGGATGGCCGTCCTGCCAAGAAAGTGCATCTTTTCCATATGTTCCTAGTACTAAATTTTACGTTTTAGGTCTACCTCGCAAACACTACAATATATACCGTATATTTACAATATTATCCGACCGACTGTTCACTACACTAGGACACTCAAATCGAAAACCTGTTTAAAAGAAAGCGCCTTGATTCGTTTTTTTCATGTAAGACATTGTAAACAATATGCGGCTTAGAGATGGCCATCCTGCCAAGAAGGTGCATCTTTCCCATATGTTCCTACTACCAAGGGTTGTGTTTTTGGTTACCCTCGCAATTACTACAATATATACCGTATATTTACAATATAATCCGACCGACTGTTCACCACACTAGGACACTCGATTTGAAAACCTGTTTAAAAGAAAGCGCCTCTATTCGCTCTTTTCATGTACAACATTGTGAAGTATATGGGGCGCAGGGGTGGCCGTCCAGGCAAAAAGGTGCACCTTTCACATATGTTCCTAGTACCAAGGGTTTCGTTTTTGGTTACCCTCGCAATTACTACAATATATTTCGTATATTTACAATATTATCCGACCGACTCTTCACTACACTAGGACACTCGATTAGAAAACCTGTTTAAAAGAAAGCGCCTTGATTTGTTATTTTTATTTACAACATTGTAAACTATATGCGGCCCAGGGATGGCCATCCTGCCAAGAAAGTGCATCTTTTCCATATGTTCCTAGTACTAAATTTTACGTTTTAGGTCTACCTCACAAACACTACAATATATACCGTATATTTACAATATTATCCGACCGACTGTTCACTACACTAGGACACTCGATTTGAAAACCTGTTTACAAGAAAGCCCCTTGATTCGTTCTTTTCATGTAAAACATTGTAAACAATATGCGGCTCAGAGATGGCCATCCTGCCAAGAAGGTGCATCTTTCCCATATGTTCCTAGTACCAAGGGTTGCGTTTTTGGTTACCCTCGCAATTACTACAATATATACCGTATATTTACAATATTATCCAACCGACTGTTCACTACACTCGGACACTCGATTTGAAAACCTGTTTAAAATAAATTGCAATATTCGCTCTTTTCATGTACAGCATTGTGAAGCATATGCGGCGCAGGGGTGGCCGTCCAGCCAAAAAGGTGCACCTTTCACATATGTTCCTAGTACTAAATTTTAAGTTTTAGGTCTACCTCGCAAACACTACAATATATATCGTATATTTACAATATTATCCTACCGAGTGTTCACTACTCTAGGACACTCAAATCGAAAACCTGTTTAAAAGAAAGCGCCTTGATTCGTTTTTTTCATGTAAGACATTGTAAACAATATGCGGCTCAGAGATGGCCATCCTGCCAAGAAGGTGCATCTTTCCCATATGTTCCTAGTACCAAGGGTTGCGTTTTTGGTTACCCTCGCAATTACTACAATATATACCGTATATTTACAATATAATCCGACCAACTGTTCACTACACTAGGACACTCGATTTGAAAACCTGTTTAAAAGAAAGCGCCTTGATTCGTTTTTTTCATGTAAAACATTGTAAACAATATGCGGCTCAGAGATGGCCATCCTGCCAAGAAGGTGCATCTTTCCCATATGTTCCTAGTACCAAGGGTTGCGTTTTTGGTTACCCTAGAAATAACTACAATATATACCGTATATTTTTAATATTATCTGAACGACTGTTCACTACACTAGGACACTCGATTTGAAAACCTGTTTAAAAGAAAGCGCCTCTATTCGCTCTTTTCATGTACAACATTGTGAAGTATATGCGGCGCAGGGGTGGCCGTCCAGGCAAAAAGGTGCACCTTTCACATATGTTCCTAGTACCAAGGGTTGCGTTTTTGGTTACCCTCGCAATTACTACAATATATTTCGTATATTTACAATATTATCCGACCGACTCTTCACTACACTAGGACACTCGATTAGAAAACCTGTTTAAAAGAAAGCGCCTTGATTTGTTATTTTTATTTACAACATTGTAAACTATATGCGGCCCAGGGATGGCCGTCCTGCCAAGAAAGTGCATCTTTTCCATATGTTTCTAGTACTAAGTTTTGCGTTTTGGGTTACCCTCGCAATTACTACTAAATATACCGTATATTTACAATATTATCCGACCGACTCTTCACTACACTAGGACACTCGATTTGAAAACCTGTTTAAAAGAATGCGCCTCTATTCGCTCTTTTCATGTACAACATTGTGAAGTATATGCGGCGCAGGGGTGGCCATCCAGGCAAAAAGGTGCACCTTTCACATATGTTCCTAGTACCAAGGGTTGCGTTTTTGGTTACCCTCGCAATTACTACAATATATTTCGTATATTTACAATATTATCCGACCGACTCTTCACTACACTAGGACACTCGATTTGAAAACCTGTTTACAAGAAAGCCCCTTGATTCGTTCTTTTCATGTAAAACATTGTAAACAATATGCGGCTCAGAGATGGCCATCCTGCCAAGAAGGTGCATCTTTCCCATATGTTCCTAGTACCAAGGGTTGCGTTTTTGGTTACCCTCGCAATTACTACAATATATACCGTATATTTACAATATTATCCGACCGACTGTTCACTACACTAGGACACTCGATTTGAAAACCCGTTTAAAATAAATCGCCTACATTCGCTTTTTTCATGTACAACATTGTGAAGTATATGCGGCAAAGTGGTGGCCGTCCAGCCAAAAAGGTGCACCTTTCACATATGTTCCTAGTACTAAATTTTAAGTTTTAGGTCTACCTCGCAAACACTACAATATATATCGTATATTTACAATATTATTCTACCGAGTGTTCACTACTCTAGGACACTCAAATCGAAAACCTTTTTTAAAAGAAAGCGCCTTGATTCGTTTTTTTCATGTAAGACATTGTAAACAATATGCGGCTCAGAGATGGCCATCCTGCCAAGAAGGTGCATCTTTCCCATATGTTCCTAGTACCAAGGGTTGCGTTTTTGGTTACCCTCGCAATTACTACAATATATACCGTATATTTACAATATAATCCGACCGACTGTTCACTACACTAGGACACTCGATTTGAAAACCTGTTTACAAGAAAGCCCCTTGATTCGTTCTTTTCATGTAAAACATTGTAAACAATATGCGGCTCAGGGATGGCCGTCCTGCCAAGAAAGTGCATCTTTTCCATATGTTCCTAGTACTAAATTTTACGTTTTAGGTCTACCTCGCAAACACTACAATATATACCGTATATTTACAATATTATCCGACCGACTGTTCACTACACTAGGACACTCAAATCGAAAACCTGTTTAAAAGAAAGCGCCTTGATTCGTTTTTTCATGTAAGACATTGTAAACAATATGCGGCTTAGAGATGGCCATCCTGCAAGAAGGTGCATTTCCCATATGTTCCTACTACCAAGGGTTGTGTTTTTGGTTACCCTCGCAATTACTACAATATATACCGTATATTTACAATATAATCCGACCGACTGTTCACCACACTAGGACACTCGATTTGAAAACTGTTTAAAAGAAAGCGCCTCTATTCGCTCTTTTCATGTACAACATTGTGAAGTATATGGGGCGCAGGGGTGGCCGTCCAGGCAAAAAGGTGCACCTTTCACATATGTTCCTAGTACTAAATTTTACGTTTTAGGTCTACCTCGCAAACACTACAATATATATCGTATATTTACAATATTATCCGACCGACTCTTCACTACACTAGGACACTCGATTAGAAAACCTGTTTAAAAGAAAGCGCCTTGATTTGTTATTTTTATTTACAACATTGTAAACTATATGCGGCCCAGGGATGGCCATCCTGCCAAGAAAGTGCATCTTTTCCATATGTTCCTAGTACTAAATTTTACGTTTTAGGTCTACCTCACAAACACTACAATATATACCGTATATTTACAATATTATCCGACCGACTGTTCACTACACTAGGACACTCGATTTGAAAACCTGTTTACAAGAAAGCCCCTTGATTCGTTCTTTTCATGTAAAACATTGTAAACAATATGCGGCTCAGAGATGGCCATCCTGCCAAGAAGGTGCATCTTTCCCATATGTTCCTAGTACCAAGGGTTGCGTTTTTGGTTACCCTCGCAATTACTACAATATATACCGTATATTTACAATATTATCCAACCGACTGTTCACTACACTCGGACACTCGATTTGAAAACCTGTTTAAAATAAATTGCAATATTCGCTCTTTTCATGTACAACATTGTGAAGTATATGCGGCAAAGTGGTGGCCGTCCAGGCAAAAAGGTGCATCTTTCCCATATGTTCCTAGTACTAAATTTTAAGTTTTAGGTCTACCTCGCAAACACTACAATATATCGTATATTTACAATATTATCCTACCGAGTGTTCACTACTCTAGGACACTCAAATCGAAAACCTGTTTAAAAGAAAGCGCCTTGATTCGTTTTTTTCATGTAAGACATTGTAAACAATATGCGGCTCAGAGATGGCCATCCTGCCAAGAAGGTGCATCTTTCCCATATGTTCCTAGTACCAAGGGTTGCGTTTTTGGTTACCCTCGCAATTACTACAATATATACCGTATATTTACAATATAATCCGACCAACTGTTCACTACACTAGGACACTCGATTTGAAAACCTGTTTAAAAGAAAGCGCCTTGATTCGTTCTTTTCATGTAAAACATTGTAAACAATAAGCGGGTCAGAGATGGCCATCCTGCCAAGAAGGTGCATCTTTCCCATATGTTCCTAGTACCAAGGGTTGCGTTTTTGGTTACCCTAGAAATTACTACAATATATACCGTATATTTTTAATATTATCTGAACGACTGTTCACTACACTAGGACACTCGATTTTAAAACCTGTTTAAAAGAAAGCGCCTCTATTCGCTCTTTTCATGTACAACATTGTGAAGTATATGCGGCGCAGGGGTGGCCGTCCAGGCAAAAAGGTGCACCTTTCACATATGTTCCTAGTACCAAGGGTTGCGTTTTTGGTTACCCTCGCAATTACTACAATATATTTCGTATATTTACAATATTATCCGACCGACTCTTCACTACACTAGGACACTCGATTAGAAAACCTGTTTAAAAGAAAGCGCCTTGATTCGTTCTTTTCATGTAAAACATTATAAACAATATGCGGCTCAGAGATGGCCATCCTGCAAGAAGGTGCATCTTTTCCATATGTTTCTAGTACTAAGTTTTGCGTTTTGGGTTACCCTCGCAATTACTACTAAATATACCGTATATTTACAATATTATCCGACCGACTCTTCACTACACTAGGACACTCGATTAGAAAACCTGTTTAAAAGAAAGCGCCTTGATTTGTTCTTTTTATTTACAACATTGTAAACTATATGCGACCCAGGGATGGCCGTCCTGCCAAGAAGGTGCATCTTTCCCATATTTTCCTAGTACTAAGGTTTGCGTTTTGGGTTACCCTCGCAATTACTACAATATATACCGTATATTTACAAGATTATCCAACTGACTGTGCTCTACACTAGGACACTCGATTTGAAAACCTGTTTAAAAGAAAGCGCCTTGATTCGTTCTTTTTATGTACAACATTGTAAACTATATGCGACCCAGGGATGGCCGTCCTGCCAAGAAGGTGCATCTTTCCCATATTTTCCTAGTACTAAGGTTTGCGTTTTGGGTTACCCTCGCAATTACTACAATATATACCGTATATTTACAATATTATCTGAACGACTGTTCACTACACTAGGACACTCGATTTGAAAACCTGTTTAAAAGAAAGCGCCTTGATTTGATCTTTTTATTTACAACATTGTAAACTATATGCGGCCCAGGGATGGCCGTCCTGCCAAGAAAGTGCATCTTTTCCATATGTTTCTAGTACTAAGTTTTGCGTTTTTGGTTACCCTCGAAATTACTACAATATATACCGTATATTTATATTATTATCCGACCGACTGTTCACTACACTAGGACACTCAATTTGAAAACCTGTTTAAAATAAATCGCCTTTATTCGCTCTTTTCATGTACAACATTGTGAACTATATGCGACGCAGGAATGGCCGTCCAGCGAAGAAAGTGCATCTTCCACATATTTTCCTTATACTGAATATTTCGATTTTTGTCACCCTCTCAAATATGATCTTCTATATAGATATGTCTGCAGCATATTTGACTGGTCGTACACTACCGTCCGAAGATGTGCGAGTAATTTCTATACCAACACGGTCGGATGTGGTCCGCAGTTTATTTTACACAGTCAAATACACCTATTATCATTTAATACAAATATATTTATATGATTTGTGTACGTGCATTAAAACAATTAGGTTCCCATATTCAAAGTTATATTTAACTCAAATCGCTCTGTAAAAAATATATTTAGAATGTAATGTTTACAAATTCATTAATTTGATTTTTATTATACCTAAGTCTCCTACATGGAACATAAAATATAATATTTTTATCAATACAATTGATCAAATATTATTCTAATATTAAAATCAACTGAGTAATATTGATTATTTTGAACGTAAGACGTTAAGAACGTAATATGTTGTGATGTGTAACATAATATAATGTTAATTATACGAAGATAACACTCGCGGGTACAATTAAACAAAAACAATTTTTTTTTTTTTGAAATAAAGAATATATTTTTTAAATAAAATAAACTTAAATGTTTAAAAAAATATGTTTTTTGTATGTGTTTACATCTTTACGCACTACCCACATAAAAATGGATCTAGAGTGTATTGGTACAAATTCGATGTCACGAAAAATTGTAACGGAAGTTTAATGGTTGCCATAACTAAAAATAAGACTAGCCCTAAAAAAATAAATTTCCAGAGATCGCTACACAGCGGCAAAAAAACGACGAGCCCATATTATTAGATTTTAACACATCAATATTGAGTGTCAGGTACTAACTCTGACACACGCATTTATTTATTTATTTATTAGCTTGGTACTAACTAGTACTAAAACTATGATAGCTCAACAATTATACTAAAGAAATTATAAGTAAAATTAATAAGTACACATTATATTATTTTTAATAAACAAGGGAATGGAGTTATATAAAAAATATTGAAATATTAAAAAAAAAAAAATTTGCCATCTTTTAATTCCCCATAAATGTGCTTTAAAAAAAATATTACTAACCTTAAGGTAACAACCTCTGAATTGTCATCATCAACGATGAAATCAAATTCTACACATACCTATATTATTATTACGTAAATAATATATTATAATATAATATAGAATGCCAGGATGAATAAACTGTTTTTATGTGTGATTTTTAGGTAGGTACCTAAATTATATACAATCGTCAGGAATGTTACTGCACGGGATTATTAATTATGCGATCGGTGTCTGGACCCTATCGAATTAAATCGAATTAGTTAGTAATTTAGTTAGAATATATTGTGGTTTATGTTATAAAATTAAATTGTAGTCATGTTGGTATATTGTTATTTAAAAATGTCAAGAAATACTACCTAATGAATAATGTTATTTTTTTATCACGACTATTGTACGAAATTTCCTATATATATATTATAGGTATATATATTTATATTAAAATTGTAATGATGCAGCTAACGTTAACATTTGTATAATATTTGTTAAACATTTTTTAATAATTTTTATTATAATATAAAATTGACATCAAATATTTTCTCATACAACGATTAAGAATAAATTCAAGAATATTCGTGAAGTATACGTGCATTAAAATATAATTTATTTTGTAAGGTATTCGTATAAAATATCTAGGTATCTACTACTATTATTCGGTATGCAATATACATACATAGCATATTATATAATACCTAATAAACTAAATAAACGTTTAATTTGTTTTTCGGTTTTCTTAAAAGTCTGCCTTGCAGGAATTACCAGTGTGGCGGGTTTTTTCTTTTGCAACGACCATTTTCACTTAGTATATTGTTTGATTCTACATTAGTTAAGAACTTCGGGTCACACACACACACACACACTTTTGAATGTAACAAACCCTGCTGAGCAAGATTTATCTGGGATCTAAATACCGTCCGGATTGCACTGAACACGAACTGCGTACACACACATATAAATACATGTGAAATAATATAATAGGTACACTGTGTTTCCATTTATTCCGTTGGCAGATGGTTGGCGTCGAAGCCGCCGACATTCTTTCGTTCAGACAATGGTTTTCCACTTGTTTGGCCGCTAACATTGACGATACCTACCTATAGGATAAGTGAACGTCTTTTCGAATTGATCAGCTACCATATTGATTGCCTATAAACCAAAGTAAGTAGTAACTAATAATACTTATGATAATTAAATGTTTTGTCCTGTAATTTAAATGCCGTTATGGTGATAATAAACAATAATTATTATTATCTAAACAATGATGTCATTTTTTTTTTTTTTTTATATTCGATCCGAGAAGATGATTACAGAGAATTCTGCGATCGGCTGATGTTCGCCATTATGGGGGAAATTCTCGTCGCTCACGTTTCGGCACCGTAATAATTAAATTATTGTAATATTTTCGGATTACATATTACACTATAATATCTTTATTATTTGAAATTGTATAGATAAACGTAAACTATTATATGATTATATTGTACCTATAACTTTTATAATGAAATACATTTTGGATCTTAACTGAAATTGTAAACATAATAAGTTTAGGTATGCTTAATTTATTATTATTTATATACCTTGTTTTAGTACAAAATATAATAAAGATAATATATATTATATAATTATACTGACATAACAAACAATTAAGTATAAATGATAATTATCTTCTTTTTTAAAATATAACACAATATTAATACATAAATTAAAAAAATAGCAAAATATAAGTAATACAAAGAATATTATCATAATATTAAATAAAATGTTTGCACTTTATAAATCATTTTGATAGTACAGTATTTATTTTTTACTTAATACAATTATTGTTAATAAATCTCAATGGAAATGCATATTAGGTATAATATGTATTTACTATAAATGAAATTACGATTAGTGATTACCGTTCATTGTCGATTGGTCATTATGAAGTAGACAATTTTTACTGTACCTATACATCATAATGGTTTATACAATTTACAACAATAGACTATAAAGTACATTTGTGTAATTACTTATTATTAATATTAATATATTATACAAAAACTATTGGCGACCAGTTTTATTTATTTTACTTTATGGTTAATGTAAAATTGTTTTTTTTTTTATTTTTCGTTAAGTACCTACGTTGTAGGTAATCACTATCGTATTAAAAATGTTGATTGCTGTATTAATGAATATGAACTATTACAAAATTATATAGCCTTTAACACACTTAGAGATGAACTTCAATCAAATTGTCAGGTTACTGGTAATGTTTGAAACATGACATGAACATTATAATTTATGAGTTAAAATTTACAGTTGGAAAATTCAATTGAAAACAAGGTACAAAAAACAAATACATAAAATACTCTATTTAGTTGATGTGCTTCTAGTAGTTAGCATACCTGAATATCTGGTTATGTACAGTATTTTAATGATATTCTTGCTTTCACATATCATAATTATAAATGTATTATTTTCATGCAATAAAATAAATAATGGTAAAGTTGTCGCACGCATTTAATAAACCCTAAAAAAAACCCCAATAAATCAAGTCACTGATGAATGGAACGATTTACATTATCTAATCACGTATTGGACACTGTCTATACGGGATTATAACGGTATGGCGCAACACACATGCAATCTCTTTCATGTGCCGCCGGAGATAAGGGGCGGTACAATCAGGGTCTCTGTCGCCAAAGAATAGGACAATTTTCTTTGGAGACGCCGACACCTTTGATCGGGCCGCCGGTGGCTCTGGCGGGCTTCACCAAGTCGTCTCCTCTCATCAGTGCATGAGCTATATACTATATAATATATGAGCTATAACTCATAAGTTAAGATAACTTAAAATAACTAATAACTCATAAAATAAATAAGGCATTCATTCAAGGCTTGTGTCCTTTGTGCTTGCCTTACAATTTATTTAAACCACATAATCACCATACATAAATAATATATTTCATATTTATATTATTATTAACAATATTTATATTATAATTTACTTTTATTTTATTTTTGCGTTATTACAGTATGATATACGAATTTAAATATTGAACAAATATAGGTTACCATAATTTATCTTATTAACCTAACCAATCAAGTTAAATAATTTTCACTTGGCTAACTTGAAGGCTCCAGAGGCGGCTTCGAAACAAATGTGATGGAGTTTCACCGCACCTAGTTTCCATAATAAGATAAAAGTGATAATCAAAACAATAATAAATAACATCTAAATAAAAATATTAAAATAATTACCATTAATTATTAGCTGAACATAAAGAATTTGATAAGTTGAGCAAACCAAAAACCCAATAAATCATAGTTTACTATAGTATCAAATGCTCTTAAATAATAACATAAAAAATAATAAATTGTAGAATCTAATTTATTTGTCAATGAAATAATATGTGTATTATAATAACATCTAATATAATTAAGATTATATTTTATTATTTAATAAAAAATTGTTACAAATACAAGTAATTCTACATTGTAAAAACAATGAACAACATTCAATTGCGATTTAAAACTATTATTGAGTTTCCACTCATTAACTTGATAATTGCTCAATACTGTGACAAGTCTATTGTCTACAATCTACAATATTTTTTAGTTAACAAAATTATTGTTAATAAATTCCAATGGCAATGTATATTATAATATGTATTTATAATCAATGAAATTACAATGTGTGAAAACCAATTGGTCATTAAGTTCATTTGTCCATTAGTCATTATGAAGTAGAAACACTAGAAAATTTTTACTTTACATACATCATACAAGAAATTTTGTAACTTAAAATTCATAAAACTTTTTGTATTTATATCTATTGTTTAGATTAAAAAAATAATGTTTGTAATCATACCATTGTGCGTGTAAAAGTCGTGACTGGTTCACCGATTATATAACGATAATATTTATGTATTTACGATTACGGTTTACCTATTTATAAACAAATTCATTACTGGACGGCAGACGATAATCCTCTATTGGTTGTGTAATACTCATACAAACTAGTGTCTTAGTAGTCACTTGAGTTATAGTATACAGCATAGTTGAATAGTCAATAGAGTACCTATAGTTATATTATTTTCTACGAGCTCAAGCTCTATAATATGGTGCTATCTGGACCAACAGATATTAAATATTTATATTATTAAATCTGAACGAAGTGATGAATGTATTGATTTTTTAATGATGTGTGTTTTGTGTATATGTATATTGTATGTGTGTATGTGCGTATGTGCTTTTCGAAATAATGCCTCAATTTAAAACTTCAGAGGTGGTTTCCGATTTCAAAGTGAATATCTTTGGTGTAGAGGTTAAAAGTAAGAATTTTCCAACAGTTTTAAAAAATATCGGGGAAAATAAAAAAAAAGTGACGGAAAACGGGATTCAAAATTTAATACTAGATTTTCCATAAGTTTGGCTTACAATAATAATTATAAAATAACTTGAGAGTTGGCCAATTAAAAAAAAAAATATCCTAAAATATAAATATAAACGCTAATGAATTTTCCTACCTACTACACTTTATATTGGTAAAAAATACCTCTGAAATTGAGTGTTAGAACTTAAAAATTAAAATTAAACTCTAATTTTTAATTTATTTATTTTATATTAAATATTCAGTTAGTGTAGTTTTTTTTTTTTGATTCTGTTTACATGTGACTCATGTCACAGATAATAAAATAAAAATATTCTGTTAGATTGTGTACTTTATGTTTACTTAAGTTTATAATATCGATATTCATGACGTTTCAAAGATAGTTGTGGCCGTTAGGGTTTAATAAGCCATCAATGAGTTTGTTTATATAGGTTGACATTTTGGCTAAGGTTGTAGACTGCTCCGAATTGAAATCTTTATTGTTTATACACCAATTAATCAATGTATTATGCACCTAGACTTATAATTTATATTTTGGGAAAAGGATAAGTAATTAAATTGAATGCATAAATTCATCAAACTATCAATATTTATTTTATTGAGATAAAAAAAAGTAAGTGTACAATGTACATGTTATATAGAACATATATAGATTTTGTACACCGAGAATCTCAATCATTGTCTAAAATGCATTATCTTATTATAAATAAGGATACACTATAGTAATAATAATAATAATAATAATAATATTTATAAGGTAACGTTAAAACCATCTTAATAACCATATAAAATTTGATTTGGTTTTCTTATAAATTATGTTTAGGTAATATATTATAGCTATAATGATGTATTATACACAACTATTAAAAACAAAAAAATAAAACAAAAACAAAAACAACAAAAACAAAATATAATGTATTAAAAATTAATATAATATGCTTCTTAAGAGCCATTAAGATTTTAAAAGCAACTTACTTACTACTAATTAATTATCTAAACATTCAATTAAAATTACATTAAACCAATAATAGGTAATTTGTGAACAAATTAAACTATTAATTAAACACGATTAAAAAAAAAAAAAAACATGAAATTTTTAAATGAGTGCAACAGTACTTTTATTTTCAATTATTTCTCATCGTATAAAACTAGTGTAGTTTGAATCGTTGATTGAAAAGTAATATATTTTAGAAAATAATGATAAAATTCCATTCATTGGCTTTAGAAAATCCAAAAACCAACGATAGGTAGTTCGATTTCAGTTTAGTTGACCTTATCAATTATTGGAGTTGTACACTATTAAGTATTTAAAAATTAATTATAATAATTTTTAGTGAAGTCTATTGTATTTAAATTTTAATAACACGAATATATAAAAAAAATATTCATAAAAAGTACCTATTTATGAATGATAGATCATTTAGGTCAGATGCAGACAGATATATAGTAGATACTAAATAGTTAGTAACTTTTAAGCCTACACCAGTGAACATAATACGAAAAAAAAACATAAACAACATGAATCATTAAAATATAATAACGATATTATGATGAACGATCATTCTTACGACATTAGAATGCATAATATCATGTATTTATGTTATTAGATATTCAATAACTAAATAAATTTTGGTGTGATATTACTTATTAGGCATAGTTGTGATAATTTGTAGGATTTACCTACTTACCCAAGAATTGGATTATTTTAAAGTAAAACGAAACTGTTAAACATTATTGTTCAACGTGTCATTTAGTTAAATTGACAATAAATTTTAAGTGGCAGGTTTTACGATAAGCAGTTCAATTTTAATAATTCTCTGTATTAAAATAATAGTGAATACGTCTACCGGTGAAAAATAATATTAACAACTCTATATTATTATGATTATAAATTAGCAATAATGTTCTATATTATAATGTTATACTATGTTCTATACTATTATCTCTGTATAATGTATGTGAATCGCACTCATTATATAAGTTGCGGTAACAATAACTATATAATATATGGTAGTAAATATTACAGTAGTTAGGTAATAATAATAATTAAATAAAAAAAAAAAAAAAATGAAAATAATTCTAAATACAATGATGGTGATCATGATAATGATAATAATAGCAATTATAATCATAATAATAATAATAATAATATAATAATAATAATAGTAATAGTAATAGTAATAATACACGCATTACTTATATCTTATAATAAACAAAAACATAAAACAAAGTTTGAACAAAATCACAACATTTCTGTTGCGTTTATATGTTAATCATTTGTTTCCGTGTTCAATATGAACAAATAAAATCAAGTCAGAGGGTTTAATTAAACGATCGCCTTGGTATGTTTAACATAACGGTGGTAATATCGATAAAAAAAAAAATAGAAAGGAAACATAAGTAAATAGAAACAAATATTTAAGAAATAATAAAATTATAAAAAAAGCTTGTTTAGCGAATAGATCAGTATGATGAGTACGATCGTAAACACATGACAAACATAACAATCAATTACACTTATATCGTAGTAAGGTTATCGCAGGTAATAATATGACATAATATTGTACAGCTATATATTTTGTAGTTATTATTTTTGGGCACATGGCGTGTAGATGGAAATGGCCGGCGTTTTCGAGTGACGTCTCGTATGGCCTTTGAAACGGAAATGGGTAATTTAAATAATATTATTTATATAATGTATAATAATATGTATTGTTGTACATTGATTTATGTCATGCTGACCTCGTCATCGTTATAATATAATAAATATAAAATAATAATTAAACTCGTTGTCGCGTTGTTCATCAACCGGAAGCGGTTGACGACCCGTTGTGATCGGTCCGAGGTAACAGCGCCTGTCGAACCACCATGCACTCGTCGGTGTCTTCTTCCTCCACTTCCGGCAGCGTTTCCATGATCGGAGGTGGTGCCTGACTGGGTTGGAGCCCTTTGCCCACCAAGTAATAGGTCATCAGCTGCCCCTTGCCCTTGACGGCCACAAGACCACGCTGTTCGAACTTGAATCCGAAATGTTGTAGGATATTACACGTTTCTTCCGTTACCTGTTGCAAATATTTATAGTATAAAATATTATTATCATAATTGTCGATATTGTGCTGTAACGTAATATATATAGTATAACAATAATGACAATCGACATCATCGTTCGATTAAAGCAATAGTGTTACATATTTTTTTTTTTATGATAATTGATAACACAAATACGTTTCACGTACTGGAAAAATATATTATTATAATAACGAACTTAAATACAGGAAAAATAAGAGGAAAAGTTAATAACTGTGCTCCGCAGCTGCGGTACCTATGTCTGTATAGTAGGAATCAACGAATATATTTCGTCATTGATTATTAATGAACGCGTGTTAAGTTTGAATTCGATTGTACATAAATGCGTACGAAAAACGATTCCGAGCGGGGATTTTCAATCAATCTATTACCTATCAAAAACTGTTTTAATATTATTACAGTAATTTAGTTCACTGTTTAAAGTAATACGGAATAAACTATGAATAGATAATAGCATAAAATCAATTTAAACGTTTTAAAAATATCATTTTGACTTTTGTATGCAAAGTGTATGTAGTAATATTTTCAAAACCTTATGAAATATACTTTTGAAATACAACTTACTACGTAACTAAAATTATTATACTTTGTTTAAATGTAGAATTTCATTTAAATTTAATTAAATTTGATTTTTTCCATAAAAAAATTATATTTTTGTATGTTTTTTCTATCGAGTATGAAATATTTATGATGAAACTTGTACTAAATGTTAAAGCTTTAGCTTTATTCATTTTTAACTATGAATTAATTTGTAAATGTTCGTGATTTTGAATTATTCAAAATTAGTACTTCAAAAATTTGTATAAAGTAAATTAATCATGCCTATCGATCTATGAAATTTCTGAAATAAAAATATAAGGAACCCAGTATTTAATTTTTAATCGTTTTGAGTGAGCAAAAATTTTTGAATTTCAAAAATTAAAAAAAAAACAAAAATTTTTCATGCCTATATAGGTATTTAGAATCTAAAACAAAAATACATTATATAAACTTTTCATGGACACATAAATGTCCAAAACATATTCAATATGAAATTTAATATCATACTTTATCGTTATATAAAGTTGTAAAAAATTAAAAATATTTAGTTTAAATGCATTTTGAGAAAGACGGAGCCATACTTGTATACACCCAGCCTTTCCAGTGCTCTCCATCCTTGACGCCACGTTCACAGAATTTCCCCAAATATCGTAATGAGGTTTTCTCGCACCAATAACACCTGCAGTAATCGGACCATGATTGATTCCTAAAAAAAAAATATTTTTATTTTAGTTTTTGTATAATATATAAAAAATAAAAATTTATTTTTAGATAAAAGATACAAATTGTTAAATAGGATTTAACAATAATTTTTCGTTTAAATTGGTATTACTTAAAGTAGGTACCTATTAAAACACACTAAAAATGTAGATTGAACATTATATTACCTAAATTGAAGTTAATAAAAATATTACTGATTTGTTAGTTAACATTTAACAGTAATAAAGTAGTTATAATTTAAAATAGCAAAGTATTGATCCCTATTAAAATATCAAAAGAAATTCAGCGTAATAATTTATAAGTAGGTAGTCTATGTTGACAAGAAGAATGAACATTGAAATATATACTACACTTAAGTGTTTGTTTCAATATATTTTTTAAGTAAAATATAATTAGTAAGTATGCATTTTATGAATAGCATAACTACATAAGTTAACTACGTTTTTTTCTTCAAAACTGTTTTCGTATTTTTTTAAGTGATACAGTCATTTTTTAGAATGGATAATATCCATTATTTTAGATTTATATTATTATTATTAATCTAAATGTTTTAATTCTATAGAATAATCTTTGTCTATATTTTATATGATTGGTCTAACATTTAATTTATGGTTGTTAAAAAAATGACACACAAATAACATTTTACTAATTATTTAGATTAAACGAATTCAAAATGTTATTCAACCGTTTTGAGAGTTTACAAGATCTATAAATATGAAACATAATATTTTAAAAATATTATTCAAATACTATTGTGATTTAGACTGATTGTGTTTTTAAAATGGTATAACAATTGTTGATAAGTTACTTTTTTGTTAGTTCTATATAACTGTTTGCAAATTCATTTCGAAGTGTAATATTTTAACAATTTGTTATTTTTAACTATTTTAGTATCAAAGTGTCCAAGAATAAAAATAATACCCATTTATACGTAGATATAATTGGTCGGCAAATTAGAAAAATTTTTCCTGGCCTGATAAAGCGATAAACTATAATAAAATTACGACTACCCGTACTATCAGGTAGTGCTATAGAATTCCTATTACCTATATAAGCTGTAAGTTGAGTTTATGTTCATTTTTTTATTATAAAGACTCATCTTCGACATCAGTTATCATTGGAGTAAAAATATTATATAACAAATCAAAAGCTTAAATTAAATAAGACAAATAAATAATAAATACAATAGTTTTTAAATTTTATGACACAAATTTGATATCTTATATAAGGTATTTTAAAAACACGATTGTAGATATGGATTGGAAGTATATAATATTTACTATATTTTTTATTTATACTAGTCTGTGGCAAGTTATGTTTGGATTTCATAAGATGAGTTATGACAAGAAAAAAATCATATCCACAATATGAGTCAAACTGTCAAATAAAATAACCATCACATACCCATTTTCAATACAAAGTGGTTGAAGCTTTGTTCATTTATCCCTTGAAGTGCTTTTTTCAGATCAAAAGCAAAGTCCACCAGCAATGCAAGATGTGCCCATCTAACTTCAATAGGATCTTCAGGCTAAAATACCAGATTTATTTACCGACAAAATATCAAATAAGCTCATTCAAATTGAATATTTTAATATGAATAATAGTTATAAAAATAAATCAATATTACCTTTACAACACGCGAAGGGTTTAGTCCACTAGCAGCCATATAAGTTGAACCAATTGTCTTAATCTTAATAATATCCTGGTAACGCGGTTGTTCTAGAAGCTGTAAATATAGGTAAATTATCAATATTAGTTTATATTGTTAAATAGTGTATGTAGTTAAATTAGTAATAGCTATTTTAGTTTGGAGTTTAATTACCGCATCAAAATCAGATATAACTTCGTTAAGAAATCTTAAGCACTCCAGGCCTTGGTTGTTAACCGTCTCCTCCGAATAGAAGTCTACAACAATTAATTTTGTTTGTAAACACATGATTATAATATAGTAAGTTATTTAATAGTAAATAGATGGTAATACATGGTAAATATTTAACTTACCTGAAAAGTTTGGCATTGATGCAAACAATACTCCAACTTCGGCATAACTCTGACTGTATAGTTCTTCGTGCTGACGTTTATAACTACCTAGGAAATGTTTGGCTACGTGCGGTGGTAATATATTGTATACCAATGCTTCGTTTCTTCTCCGTATATCTGAAGCCCTTTCCCTCTGTTCTTCAACTTCCGTCCGCCATAGGTAAAGAACTCTTGAAGATTTGTCCATCTGATCAAACAAAAAAATATTTCATACGGTAATTTTGTTTATATTTTTAATTTGTAGATACTTACGTTTCTGGCCAAAAATATTAGTGCCATTGTAACGGCTATGAGTAGAAACGACAATGCATACTTCGACGGCAAAACTCTGAAAACGATTATAATTACATATAGGTACTTTATACTTAATAACAATGTTATAATTGTTTATACATTTTATTCAATGTTCTGAGGTTAGGTTAAGTTTGAGCATGAAATCTGATTTTTAGGACGGATAATAATAAATTAAGTGTTATGTACTTCAAAGGGCAAGCAGAATCAGCGAAGTAATATTGTAAATTTGTTTTAAATCTGTTTTGCACCATACTATAAACATATTATCTCTTTTATTTTTGACCAACTAGTTTATTTTTTCATCTGATACTATTAAAAACTGAATTTGTGAATTTGAGATAATAACAAATAGTTTTTATAAGAAAACTGATTAAACATCAACTGAAAAATTTATTTTAAAAATTGTATTATTAAATTATAATACATAAAGTTAAACTTTCTTATTATTCTATATAATTCACGGAAAAATATTTTAAAAAGTTTCAAGTTTATAGTTTTTTATTTGCAATTTTTAAAATTAATTTTTTTACGGTTCACTATTGTATTCTATGCAAATTTTCTTAGGTACTACACGTATCTTTTGTATTTTATATTCAGAGCGGAGGGATGAATATATTGATTTTACAATGGTGTGTGCGTTTTTTTTTTTCTGTTATTACTTTTGATATGAAAAATATCCACTACCATTTGTTTGTATCATTATATTCAATAATATTGATAATTTTTTTTTAGTTGTGTACTAAAACTAAATAACTGGATGTTTAATGATAGAACAGACAAATAGTGATTCCTAATAGACCATAGTTGTAGAACTCACTGTAATAACGATAATTATATAATAATCTATTTACAATTGTGTGTAAATGTGTAGTTTGTTCCTAGATTAAGGGCAAATGTTTCAAAACACGAGTTTCCTGATTAAAATTCCGAGAAATACGATCAGATCGTGCGATGAAGTGTTAATCAGTGGACTCGAGAAAACAATTATTAGAGAAAAATAAATTGAATTTAACTAATATTTGTGCAGTCGCTAAAACCGTAGTTATTGCGTTGGAATTAAATGTATTTTAAAAAAATACTTATCAAAAAGAAAAATCAGAAGATATGTTTACAAGGTAATAAATAAAAACAAAAAAAAGTAAAACTAAAAATAAATAAAAAATGATAATAAAAATATAAAAATGCACGTTTTTGACATAGAGCAGGTTATTACAGATTATTTTAAGAATGGCTGGTTAAGAATAGTAAGTGTAACCGCTGCAGTTTAATAAAACATTATGGAGAATATTGTAAGACAAAATTGAGAGCAAAAAAAAAAACATGAAAAATATACATTACACGCGCAGTTGAAAGACGAAGTGAGTCAGATGAATGTACATTATATGTATTAAATAGCAAGGAAGAAACAGCCAGTTTTCTAGGTTTATTAATATATTATGCGTGGTTTGATTTATACCTAATTTAGCAAACAGAGTAGAACCTTTGCGGAAATAAACTTGAAAGCGTACAACGTTTACTAGGAAAACGAGCAAGATGTGTCTTTTAGGAAATTATAAAAACTTTAAAATCAAGTAAAATGTTTACAGTTTTAAGTATTACGGTCCAGGCGATGAGGTAGAAGTATACAGCGATTCTAGTTAAATTACACGTCTAAGAGAATTTTTCATTCAATATGAGTCACAAAAACCAAGGATTACAATAATGTAGGCGATGAAGAATTAGCATTTATATTTATTAGGTGAGAGATTCAAATTAGTATAACTGACAACAAATCAGTGGAATTTATCTTTGGTAAAAAATAAAAAAACATTTTTGGGGATTAAATTTTGGGTGCGAAGACAAGATAAATATGATTATGAGAAGGTTTAAGACTTCATGCTCTAAAAAACTTTAAAATATGCATGTATTTATGCCATTAAAAATTATCATAATATGTGCTCTAAAAATATGTAAAAATGCTAAAATAGTCTTTAAAAATATTTTATTTCTCATTAAAACCATAACAATTTATATATTCATTTATTTTAAATAAGGCATTTTTAATTTAATTTTTTTAAAAAAAAAAAAAAAAAACACCTAGCTTAAAATATTTTATTAACTAACTATATTATTGTGTGACGAAAACACGTAGGTACGATACAAAAAGACGAATTGACATCAACTGACTGTATTCAGCGTGTTAACGACTTATTTTATGTTTTTTAAAACACCCAAATAATTGGGAAAACATGCAGTAGATAGATTATTTTAATTACTTATACGTCTTAATAATTTTAATCTATTTTTTTCCAATTTCTAGAAAATACATATTAAATATTGTATAGGTAGTAGGTAGTATAAGTAGGTAATATAATATATTATTATACTCTACACCTATCACATTTAAATTGTTGTTTTCAATAAATTAATAAATCACATAAATAAATTATGTGAAATATGCACTTATAAAGAAAAAAGAGTTGAATATGCAAAATAAGAAATTATTTTTAACTTCTAGTACTTTGAAACAAATTTCTATATCACTATACAACTATGTAAACTATGTTTTGAATGATTATTGAAAAACATGCAAACTTCTATAAGTCCCTAACCCTAATTATGAGATTATTCGTCATAGACCAATATAATCAAACATTGCAGACCTATTGTTAAGGCTATATAGAAATGTTATAGATTAAAAGTTTATAAACAAAAACAATTGTATTACACTTTTGTCAGATTTGATAGTTCGGTTTCTATCGCGTTTTCATAATCGAACACAATTTATTTCAATGGAGTAAGTATAACATATTATTTTTTGAAGTAAATAATATTAAGATTATTTTATATACATTTTTATGGTCCCAAGTGAATGGTGAAATAAATTGTATTAAAATAAATTTAGTGCACTAAAAAATATTATTATATTATTATCAAATATATACTTGAATGGTTTGTAAATTAATGAATCTTCGCAGTCAATAGCTGTTCCTACTGTAACTATGTTGACAATGCAATGCATTAGAGTAATGACGAACAGTATAGTTGCTTTGGTGAAATGCGATAATTGAGTCAACATGGACGTAGCTATTAAAGCCAACACCATGAAGTAAGTGAAATATGATGGATACATACAGTAAGTCGATGGATCGGTTTGGCCATGTGTGCAGTTGGTTAGTATTTGTTTGTCGGACCAACACGATACCTTTAAAAGTAATTAAAAAAAAAATTATAACTTTTGATCAAACTAATATGATCGTTTAACTTACTAGTCCCACAAGATTGGTAGACGCTAGCAATGATGCGGCAGTGATTCCAAGTATACGTCGAATCCATAAAGAGTCATTTATGGTCTCACTGAACCATACAATTTTTGATGGCAGAATCTAATAATAATTACATTTTAAGCTTGAAATTTGATTTTAATGATTTTCGAGATTGTTCAATACACTAGACAATTTTTCAAAGTATGAAAAATTGAAAAATAATGTGACATTGCAATACTGCGAATAAATAAATTTCGTATTTTTTTTTTTCGTAAATTAATTTTGTATAGTAAACATAACTAAATATATATATGTATAGGTATATTATACAGATTAAAAGGCGATTAACCAAGTATGATTATTTCCATTATAATTTCAATAACAAATTCTGTTTTTTTAGATTTATAAACATAAAATATATTTACAAGTTACAGAACCATATTTTAAAATATTATATAATGTTTTACACAATTTTAAAGAGTGTCTACTAGCGATATAAACATAGTTTTCAAATGAGCCTAACTTTTTTTTATCGTAAAATGTAAATTATTGGGCAGAAAGGAGTTTTTAAAATGTTGATTTATCTGATTAAAATTCTTAGTTATCAAAATATATACAGGTACGAAGGATAATAGTTCATAATAATAGTTTTGCATTTCTATATTATAGATGTAATGTTTAATCTAGTATTTATTATACTCGGACAGTTTTTATAAAATATAAACTTTTGTTAGATTAATATTAATAACTAAAATGAAAGATTAATATAGAAAACGAGGACTAAGGTCTGTAATTGAAAATAATTTGATAGAAAAATTATCTCTGGAAAGACCTTACTTAAGATAGGATTATTATGTAATTATAGATGTAGGAGCAATGGAATCTAAGATTTAATGGAAAAAAAGAAATAAAATATGAAGGATTATCCAAGTATGAACTTAGAGGGCTAGTTTTAAACTTCTTAAAGATAGCTACCCATAAAAAAAATGTATGTAATTTTCAAATCATTACACCTCTCATATCTTCCAAACTTATTATCTTTATTACCTAGATATAGTAAAAAACTATATTTGGATTGACATTCAAGATTCTATGGTAAATCGTTGTGAAGATAAATCTTCGGTAAAGCATAAAGCCCTAAACACGTTTTTCATCTATCATTTAAAATTTTAAAATGTTGAAAAAAACAACTTTTACGTTATCGGATAAAGTGAAATTAATAGAGTTATTAAAACAGAATGAAAAATATTTAGTGAAGAAACTCGTGATTAAATGTAATTATGCAAAAATACAAGTCTATGAAGAAATAAAAAAATAAGATAAATTAATACAGCAGTGGGTGATTTATAAAAAGTTGAACTTGATTTTTACAAGTGGTTTACCGGTCGATAAATATTTGCCTATCTCTTATCCTATTTTATAAACAGATGCTACTGAATTGTCAGAAAAAATCCACACTAATAATTTAAAAGCTAATGAAATGGTTGAATTGGTTTGTTTAATATTATCTACAAACAAATCAATGCATGAGCATTTTCATTATAGCATCTTTTTACAAATTAACAAGGGAGAACGTGATGGTAATTTGTAAAAATAAGTTGGTAATTTTACGAGAAAACCACACTACCACTCCTTAAATGATACGAAAAACATTTAAGCATTTGAAAATATGATTTGTTAGTTTACTTAAAAATTCCAAAAATCATTAAGTTAATAATTAATGGCAAACATAGAATGAGCATGATCGTCAAATCATTCACAAGTATCCCATGTCAAAAAAAATAATTTATAAATAATAATATATCACTTGAAATTATTTAAAAATTATATTAAATTTAGTACAGAAATTACGATTTAATAATTTATACATTAGTTTACTTACTCTTGGAAAAATGTCAGCGACTGATACGACTACAATAATCAATAGTAATACTAATGCAAGACAACTGGACATGTAGCTTAAAAAATCTCTGCAAAATATAATGTAAAGTCTTATTAGATTTTTATAATTTTAAAATAAATAAATTTAGCATAGTGTATCTTAATATGTTGATTTTGTTAATTACAAACCTGGGTAACATAATGATTTGTGCGGAAGACGTCAAAAAAAGTACCAACGGACAACCTATAAGAGACACACCAGATGCAGCTTCTTTGTGGTATTTGTATTCACGTTCTTTTGTATCATCGTTAAATGCCAAAGTGAAAAATTTTGTATGTTTGTTTAAGTCCCTTCAAACAAATCATGAAAATATAAATTATTATTATTTTGAGTATTGATTGTACTAAAATATTTTAATTTTAATTTCGTAATCATTGTTTTATATAACACTGATTAGTTTTAGTATAAATACCTATTACCCATGTGCCTTATTTTAAAAGATACATTATTTTTTTCTTCGTAATTTTAAATCATTATAAAATACAATTTTTTCAAATCTATTTTATATCGTGGACATTCTTTTAACTTACTCTTAGTTTTTTAAATGACCATATAAATTTTAATTTTCATATTTCGAAACAGAATATTACTTGGACCACTTCAATTTTCAATATATAAAAAGCCACTAGCCGATGTTAAATATTACTATATCAGTCTGTGATACTGAGACACTTACTAACCGATTGGAAACTAATCACGATTATACTTTAAGAAAGGAGGTATGAAATTATTGGTGATACCCTGTTACTTTATGTGATATGTGATATTTATGGGGATTTGTTTTGACCGGTGTCTTTTTACACCTCAAAACTAACGGTGTTGTCGAATTGGGTGTAAAAATTACAAATTTTAAACGGATGGAAAAAGTGTTACTTAATGGAGTGTACATCTAAGGGACCTACATAAAAATGTATGGACTGTTTGTTGTATAAAATATATAGACGGAATTAGACATTTTAATTCGAGATATTTTATTATAAAGGATCGTTTACTTGAAGAGGACGCTTCCAACACGGCTTTAACACTAACGATAGTAATAAAACTTCCATTATGGAAGTAAGGATCAAAAAAAAAAAAAAAAATTGAAGGCGATGGCAGTGAGCAATGGTTGATGTACTCTCCAAAATATATTTTTTTTTTCTATTGAAAATATTATGTTACTATTAAAAAAGTAAAATTGTTTTTTATAATGACTTACAATTATGCAAAAGAAAAAATTATATTTAAAAACCTTAATAGCGCTATTGAAATAATGAGTATTCTTCAATAAAATAATAATCAAGTTAGATAGAAGTCATAGCTATATTATATTGTATTGTAATAATATACTTCTATAAAACAACCACCACGACGCCGCAATTATAAAATCAAAATGCGTTCGAATATTTTAGATATTCAACATTGATGGATATTTTTCCAATCAGTTAGTATCACCGATATAAATTTAAATATTTATTATTTATCTATATAATATATTTCGGAGAATTTATTGTAATATACTTGGTTTGCGGAAAATAATATATATTAACATACAAATATAAATAGAAAACATAACAAAAGTGAAATCAATCGTGGAGTTCACGAAATCTTCAATGCGAAAATATTGTTTCGTCAATTCAGAACGTTAATAGAACAGCGATTTAAGACAACGAACGAAATTTGATTATGCGAGAAATTGGAATGCTCTGAAACAGGGCTCATATTGTTTTTGTTATACGGGACATTAGACGTACAATCAATTTGTGACGGTACCTATTATATATTCTATTCATCTGATTTAATAGAACAATGGTTAATGTTCCCGACATTTACGTAATACGTGTTCGTGAAAACACTATAAAACCATTCATCCAAATAATAATATTTATATTATGTCGACTTCAATTATTTAAAATAAATGTACGACTGGCGACGCGGTGTTGTATGTAATGGTGAACGGCGTATAAGGGGTTGGGCGGGAGAATAAAATGAAAATCTTAATGTTGTCTAAGACGTGTCTAAGACGTGTTTATATACATTTCAAGTTATAGTTCGTATGCTGCAGTTGTAATACATTATTTTTCCATACGACAGGAGAAAAATTCTTCGTCTCACCCCTCCCCCCACTTGGCAATAGACGCTCATGCTCGGGCCACGCTAAAATTTCGATTACAATATATTAATAATAATACCTATGTCATAATAATAATTGTAATCTCCGGCCCTTTAAAAAATATAATGTTGGACAAAGTGAAAATAATATTCTTACACACGTAATCGGAGCAAAGTGCACTTATGTAAATTACCTGTGACCGTCTCTGTTCATCAAGTCCTTTCTCAATCGCTTCTTAAAGTTTTCTGAGTCCTCTTTGGCCTGAGCCATGATATCGGCGTCGTCAATCGGTGTAGCGCACTGTGTACAAACACATAATAATATTGTCGGTAAATATGTAACACGTCAATTGAGTAAGCCGAGTAAAAACAAAACAGTTCACAAACAGAATATATAGATAATATACTAACCACCGATTCTTTACTGGCACTGTTCTGATCGGTCAACGATCCGTTTTGCACATCCATTTTGAACTGTAACGAGAAAAACAGACAAACAACAGTTAAAAAAAAAAATAAAAAAAATAAGATAACAACGGGATGGAAAATGTGTGTAAATAACAATTTTATTACCGGTTTGATTGTTTTTATGATGAAGAAAGTTTTTATGCTGGCCATCTTAAGCGCTTCTTCGCGACGTTCACCGTAACCGGGCTCGACTTCGAACTCTCCATTTAAGAAACTCAAAGTTTTCTCGGATATATGCACTCGTCTGAAACACAGCGATTAAATATATTATTTTTTGTCAAGAAAAAAAAAATGATAATTGTGTATTTGCGGATACGTACCCCGGCATTCCACTGCTTTCCATTTTGTTCGCCAATTCCACATCCTTGGAGTAAACGTCAAACTGCCACTGCCTTTGGCCCAGGACACCGGCTAAAACGGCTCCTGTGTGTATGCCCACTCGCATGTCCACCGGCGAATTTGTCGTTTGTTGTACGTACCTGATACGGCGAAAAAATAAAAATACATAATATGTATCAGTGTGGGCGTACTAACTACGTCATCGAAATTCGGGCTAAAATCGTAATTCTTACTTGATAGCTTTGACCATGGAAAGTCCCATGTGAACGCTCAGCACGGCGTGATCGGGTCGTTCCTTGGGAGCGCCGCTAATACAATAGTAACAATCGCCCAAAATCTTGATCCTGAGCTGTTGGTATTTCTGAAAAAGGTAAGTCGCGACGACCGTAAAACAATGTATGCGATTGACCCGTTGAAATAATAATATATATAATATATATATTATATAACTCTATGCGTACTACACTTATACAACATAAACTATTGCGGAATAAAAATAATTCACCTCGGAAAGTCGATCGAATCTGGCAAACAGCTCGTTGAGGATTTTTACTAGGTCCGAAGCCGAGTATGTAGACGATATGGCCGTGAATCCAACGATGTCAGCATACAATATACTATAATGCATAATAAATGAAAAATCAGCATTGTTATGGAAAAAAATGCATTTAAAATTAATAAAATTGATATGTACAAAAAAGAGAAAATAAAAAAAAATTTAAACTGTATTTTTTACAGCACAGGAAAAACAACTAAGACACAGTGTAGCGAAAGAAAATTCAATATTATGAACGTTCGTTCTCGAGTATAAGTTTTTTTTTTTACTTTACAAAAAAATATGAAAAATGAATATATTAAAACTATGTATTATATTATGTTATATCGTGCGAGCATGTGGATAATTTAGGACAAGAGTTACATAATATTACCTATAGCTAACACGAACAGCTATACATTTCCAAGTTACTATTTATTTGAAATGGATACTAGTTTTTTGAATAACTTTAGACGAAGGTTACAATATTGGGTTTCAAAAGAAAAGGTGAAAACAGAAACAATTACCTCTATCTTGCTCTCTTTAAAAACCGGGTATGCGTATTAAAACACTCAAAAGAACACAAAAAGTAACAATGAAATTAACCCGCGTACCGTTTAATTAATTTGTTTATTTTGTAATATAGTTTATGTTATATTATTTTAAATAATATAAAGTAATACTTAAATTAAAAATGCCATTGTTTGCATTTGATTAGCGCTAGGTATAACCCGAGGTAAGAAAACATTTGCAGTGCTTATAAATAAAACCACTTCATTAATTACGATCACGGGAAACGGCAAACATAGTGCTTAAATCGAAATATTAATGTTTTATACGATCAAACAATGCCTATTTTAAAAAGCATATTATACATGTTCCATATATCACGTATTATATAGTCGGGTATTTAATTGATTTGAGAGTGTAATAATGTTTAAGTTTTCAAGTTAAATTTTATAAAATTCAAAATCTTAGGGCTTAACACCTCTCAACGATGGCACGATATTTGTGTAACAAATAAAATCATTTGTATTGGCTAATGATATAAATAATTAGGTATTTAAAATATAATGTATGACATTTTTAAAATAGATAAGAATTTTTTTTTTATTTCTAATAAATTGAAACCTAAGTTGTTTCTAAAAGCTATAAATTTGATGATCATAATAGCTGTAGTTATTGCATCTACTAACTATTTAAATTTGTAATTATATGGCTTAAAATTTCAATGTATCAAGACAAATTTTCAAATCTTTCTTTAAAGGTATAAACGGATATTTCCAATAATATTTTTACAGAGTTTATTAAAAACAAATTTTTAAAATAAAATCCTAAGTAGGTACTCTTTTTAAAGGTAAAAATAAATTTATAAATTTAATAATTATTTTAATTGTTTTATCGAACTAGTAATAGAATTTGTTTTGTTCGAGATTGGTGCGTGAAGTGACAACCCTTATATATCTTTTATGTGGAAAAGCTTGTGTAATTCTACGTAACCATAATATTTCAATAAAATACCTATGATGTACAATTTAGCTGGATTTCAAAAGTTATGCTGATAGAAGGGCGTGGTGGTGTAAAATACCGTTACTGGTCTCTTTGACATAAATTTGTCCAGCTCCTTCAAGTTGAAGATTGAAATTGCGCCTATGCCACTTTAGTAGTTTGAATTATGCCGTAACCCGTATCAGACCAACTATAATATTATATTATTGAAATATTGCAATATAAGTGGTTCCGGGTAAAGCCTTTTATTTATTCTGATAAAATAAAAACATGTAGTAATGAAATTTACTTTTGAAGTGCGTTTACTATAATAGTATTGAATTACGCTGTGGCGTTGTTTGTGTATGTATCATTCCGATATTCTAAATCACAAATAAAATGAATAATATTGCTATCGTATACGTATGTCGAAATATATCGAACAAAATGTTATGTCCAAATAACAAAACATAAATTTCAAAGAGAATATATTGCCCGCGTATATGGAAAACATTGCAAATGTGAAATTTTATTTGAATGAAACTCATTTATAGTGTATGTGTTTGTGTATTTGATATGTATGATCGAATTCATCTCAAATTGTAATTTGTAAGCCTAGTGTATTATTTTCCTGATTCCGGGGCTGACGGGATATTTTATTATTTTTACTTTGTCAATGACGAACAATACATGTTATTAATGGAATGCAATCTGTGTACATATTTTACTGTCAATGATATAAAAAATTATATATATATATGTTCGCTACATAACGGTGTAAATTTGTTGATATGAAACTGCCTCCAACAATGATTAATTAATTATCATATTTTGTAAACCGATCGAATTAAAATATTATCATCGCTCGTTACACCTCGTGTAACGTATTAAAGTAATGGTCTACCAGAGTTATACTGCAGTTGATAAAATGTAAATAATCGTGTAGTGTTATTATTAAAAATAAAAATAAAAATAATTCAACAATCTACGCTTATAGGTTAGGACTTTGGTCCGAACCCACAACGATTCAGCAATATATGCACGCGTGTTTGCATTTAATTTGCTGCGCCGTATCGTATATATTACAATATTTTACCATCCAATTAAAATAAGAGTATGACAATTAAAAGTACTATTACGAACACTGCAAGATGTATAGTACGCTTGTGTTTTCGTCGTTTTAAATTTTCGTAGGTTTATCGAATACTATATATGTATATGTGTGTATAGGAGACGACCCGGTGTACGTTTTAGTTTAATTTAACTTTCCGACAGAAGTCATAAGGTCATCAGAGTTCTTTTGATAATGGCGATTTTCTTTTAACGAAATTCGACTTTCGTTATTTCATTATTGAAATTACCAGTTAACACATAATATATATTATTATATCTATGTACTGTATATATATTAACCTTACAGAAACGTGCAGTATGTATAAAAACGCGGTATATAGTCGCCGCAGTAATGATGCACTGTACATATATATATATATTATATATTATATATTATATAATATACACGCAGGTATATACGTACCTAACGTTTTCGTGTCTACTCATGTATATCTTTTTGAATTGACTGTCCAACGCCTCACCCAAATCCTGGCGCATTTTGACGGCTACGTGTTCCGGCAACACGGACAACAACAGCCGTTCCTGATAAAAAAAAAAAAAAAAACATCAAACATCAAGTATCAAAATAGCTATATATAGCGCATTAAACCTATTATTATAAGAATGCCCACGCAACGAGAAGACAATTAATAGTGTTTTGTTGTTGTGTTTATGCCTACTCGGTGAGCGTACCTATTATTTTTGCGCGCCGCCAGGTCAAATACAATGCGACTGTCGATGACCGTCTATACAATTTATGTTCACTTTGTGTAAAGCCATCGTCATCGTTATTATCATCATTATCATCATCATTGAAACACGAAAAGTCACTAGGAAGTCGCAATGAAAACCGTTTGCGGTGGAATAGATAAACAAAGGCCAGAGGGCGCGAGGCGGAATGACAAAGTATTGTATTGTATCCTCCCCCCATGTTTTTGGCGATACAGCGCGACTTCCTGAGAAAATATTGTGATTGATTATCACTGTTTTGGACGAGCGGAATACTGTAGTTACTGATAAAACCGAGCAACTTAATGATTTTCTCTAACTCGGTTAAATTAATAAGAAAAAAAAAATAAAGTTAAAGTTGATTTAATTTTTTAACTTTTTATTAAGTTAAAAAAGTTTTCGTTTTCGTTTTTAACAGTAACCTACTTTATTTTTTACGACGAATTCAAAACTATTTAGTGTGATTAGGTATTCAGTATTTCTATACTGTATTTAATCGAAGTTTTTCGTCAAAAAACTATTTACAACTAACAAAATCAAAAATATTTCTTACGTGAAAAAAATTGATTGAAATTTAATAAAACAAAATTGAAAATAAAATATTTAATAAACGAACTCAAAGAAAAATTAAATAATTTGATTTTACGTTAATTCAAACAACAATTTGGCAAGTTAGTATTTATTATTTAAGTTATCGAAAACCCAAAAGTAACTATTTACGTTTGTATTAAACTGAATCAACTTTTATGAGGCATGTTATATTTATATTAATATTTTTATAGTACCTAATGTACAATTATTTTTTTGTTGTAGAACAATATTTTTTATATAAATTCACTGTAACGTGTGTATAATAAATAATTAGCTATATATAGCTATATATTATATTATATTGTTTAGGATTCTAATACATTTTTACATGGATATAATATAACGAGTGCAACATAGGTAGATAGTTAATAATAACAATAATAGTTATATTTCGATTATCGTCTATCAAATAGGTGTATATAATATTGTTTTAATGTTTTTATTGTCACAACATAAAAAAAAAAAAATGTAACTACCAGGTATACCTAACAACTAAAAAGTTTTTATGTCTCTTTGAGTACGATAATAAAAAAAATAATAACTTATGATATAGTAAAGTTCATGGTTAACCAACAGTTATGATTTTAGAGAAAACAATAGGTATTATACGTATTATTTTTTTTTTTTTTATACTTTAGTACTTACACGTTTTATAATAATAAAATCTCTATAAAACCGAAGCGGACGACTTAATGACGACGGAATATTATTCTGCATCGTTGTCTTTAACAAACATTCGTGTAAGACATTAATAAACAGGCGTGTTTTGTGTGTTCGAAACACGAGTTTTCGATAATATTGTTATATAGTATAAAATATATTAACAATATAATAATAAATCGTATACGAGATTCTACGATGCGTAAATCTAAACATGTCGTTGATTATATGTTACGTAACCACGTTACAGGGTTCGGTCACCCGTCGGTCGGTCATTCGCTACCTCAATCTGAAATCCGTCTGAGCTTTCGGTTTACGATCTCGGCCCTCGCAAAACACACACGCACACGTATATTAAGCCATGCGGTAGAGGAATCTGAAGCGCAATTATTTAGCATTACGTCCGAACCCATGACAAGTATTATTATTACTACGCGATCGAAAGGGCCGTAAACGCCGTCGTCGGTTTGATCCCTTCGATGTCCGGGTCGCCCGGAAAGGGTGTCGCCGGCGGACAGTAAAAAGTCGATGATTCCGATCGCAATGACCCGTTGTAACGACCGACGTTGAAACCCCATCGAAACTATAATATGTAAAGTTCTGATGTACGCTATTATGGCACTACGCGCAGTATATACGGTTGAAATAAAATAGGATGGCCGACGAATCGAAGAGGAAACGGTAGTATGCATTTGCTCCAAAAAATATAAACTGCGGAGCTTTTGATTTGCATCAACATAATATTATATTATAATACTTGACATGCGTTTTGTAATTGACATAAAAATAAAGATGGGCGTCTGACTTACACCGTCTCGGGTAAAAATATAAATATGAATTGAAATTTGCACCGAAATTCAAATCGATTTTTTTTTTTTTTTATTAGGTATAGTACGCACATTTTATATAGATGAGAATAGTTAATAACACCGAATATTCCGTTTTAGATGCCGTTGTTTCACTAACCTATTCACACCCTTCTATATTACCTTAGTATTGGCTTTAAACATACTCGATAACAATAATGAGTACACGAAAACCATGTATAAATAATATTATAAATGCATTTCTATTGTCAAAAATGTATTAATAATAGAACACTGTGTAATAACGCGCGTTTACAACTGATTTTCATGTCGAACTTTGTAATGATTGTCAAATAAGTCGACGGGTAGTTAGAAATTCGGAAAAATGAATATTGTAGATAGAAATCATTCCGTATTGACGTCAAAGAAGCTAACGACAAAATAATTCGATACGCTATACATATATATGAGTATCTACTCATTTTGGTGAAAATTACAAGCTGTCTTATTATGTATAAAATAATTAAATAGATAAATATGTGAAAAAAATAATTTATTGTATTGTATTGTCAATCCATTGACGTCTCTCCATACCCTCAAACGAGTACTAAAAATACCAATTATCAGTATAAAATGTAAACATAATACACATTATCGCTATAATAGATTCTTAGCGGAAAGTGGATTTTGTGAGTCTTTTTATTAGTCGAATAACACGCCTCTATATGTTATATATAGTCCCAATTTATATAGTTAATTGAACGCAGACAAAGTTTTTAGAGGTCAATTATCGAATTTTTCTGAAATAAATAATAAATGAATACAGTTCTATTACGGTCGGTTCAAAAAAAAAAAAAGAAAAGGTAATCACAAAAGTGTTCAACCTATAATACGCGAGGTTGAAATATAACGTGAATAGGATGACGACCTTTGTGAATTTGATACCATTTTATGTAGTTAAAAACGACCAAAAAGTTCACATATATATGTGTTACGTCTTTGACTACTTCGTTATTGACTAAACGAGCACGGTTTTGAAAAAAATACATTATATACTATTCAAGAGAACTTTAATTTGTTTTGAAAGGTTTATAATCTTTTTAATAGGGTATAGACTATTTATGTTTGATTTTCGGTTTCCATATTATGTTATTCAAATAACGAAATGAATGGGGTTTGAATAAAAAAAAGTTCTAGACAGAGGTATGGTGGAGCTTTGTCCGAATACGTAATATACTAAACTCAAGAAAACCTCAATTAGTTTTTGTAGGTTTACAATTTTTATAAAAGTTCATAAACTATTAATGATATTTGGTCTTTGATTTCTACATTATGTTATTCAAACGAAATGAATAGGTTTCGAATAAATAATATTTTTTTGACAGAGACGTGAGACAGCTTTGTCCAAATAAGTCTTTTATTACTAATTCTATTTCATTATTATTCGAAAAATTACCTAACATTTTTAAATGTAAATTATAAGGTTATAATATGAATTATATATTTTAACTAATTATCTTGTACATACTTTTTAAATTAGTGCTCACCCTTTAAATTTCATATTAAATTTTGCTGTCGGATGCCTCGTGCGTCGTGCCTCAATAGAGCTTGTATGAGCTAAATTATATTATGTTTTTAAAAGTTTTTTTTTTTTTTTTTTAATAATTTTGGTCATGAAACTAATACATAATTATTATGTAACACTTATTATTTACCTATATAAAGATTGTAAATTTATCACAAATTATAATAATAAATACTAAAAACAATTATAGATGTGCCTTTTAGTATTTCTGAATTTTTTTCAAGACATATCGAAATTCAATTAGTATTGACTAGTGATTATAGTAACTAATGAAAAATATAAATTATTGTCTATCATATATATTACAACATACTTTTTATTTAATAAAAACTAAATAAATAATAATAATATCCAACTATAAAGGGTATGAATTCCTATAAAGGGTATGGATTCTTACTGTAATTAGATATAAATTTTATAATAACTATCTAAAATATTATTTATATTTTATATTGACTGTGTAAAGTCAATCAATTAATTTTGAATTAAATACAGTTAGAAATAGTTTTATGAATTTATTATATTCTATGAAATGTATAAAATTGCAAGTATTCGTTAGTTACTTGTATTTCTATACTCAACAAAAAATGATTCGTTCAATCAGTAGTTTTATTAGTTTGTTTTATTTAAAGTTTAATTTATAATGTATAGGTAGTATAATTCATTTAGTCATATTGAATGCAACAGCGTCCCATTGATTTAAAATTTAAATTTAAATTAACAATTAATAACATAGACTTAGGTAACATGGACGTTAAGGAATAATTTTCTAACATACAGTAACTGCGTAGTGATAATTCATTTTTTCTTCGCTTTTAAGAACTTTCAGATATTTTCTAATTTATCATTAACACTCCAAAACTTGAATAATGTTAACTTTGTTAATAAAAAAAAAGCGGGCAAGTGAGTACCGCTCTGCTGTACATTAGGTGCCGTATGGATCATTATTATATATTATAGGAGTGTTAAATTTGAATCCAATGATAGTTATCATTGTATACGAAAAACGATTCTGAACGAAGATGATTTGTCAGCCTAGGATATAATTTCTAGTGGTTGGTGAAAAAGGTGGTTTATGTTTTAATGGCCTGAATACAACAAAATTTAAGTTCTTTTATAATAATTGTAAGTTAAACTTATGAAAAACCTTGTATTAAATTTTCAACTCTTAGCTACTTATACAAAAATTTTTATGAAATATACCTACAAAATAATTTGCAAATATTCATGGTTTTGACGAATTGTTGTCAATATTTGAACTTCAAATGCTAATAAAAAAAAATTGTGCCTATGTATTCTTATAATTTTTTAATCACTATAAGAATAACATATGAGGAACTTTGTATAAAATTTTCAAGTATTTTGATAGGGCCAAAAAAATTTTATCGACACTTCAAAAAATTGAAAATTTCAGTTGTCTATAAATAGCTCAAAAAAACTCAAAATATTTCGAAAATTAAATCACGTAAAGAAAACGCTAGTCTTAATAACTGATAAAATTTTCAAGTATCTACGACTTATACTTTTTGAATAATAACAAATATTTAAAATCGTTTGAGGATAAATCGTTATCGTTACGCGATTTCGTTAAAATTTAAAATTCAAACGCACTTAAAATTTTTCCTATAATGATGCTTCGAGTTTTCTCTATAGATACTTGAAGGTAAACTAATGGAAAACTTAGTGTTGTATTTTTAATCCTTAGTTATAAACACAAAAAATTTATGATTTTTCAACTTCAAATAATTTGCAAATATTCATGCTTTTGACGAATTTTCGTCAAAATTTGAACTTCAAATGCTAATAAAAAAATATTGTGCCTATGTATTCTTATAATTTTTTAATCACTTTAAGAATAACATATGAAGAACTTTGTATAAAATTTTCAAGTATTTTGAAAGGGCCAAAAAAATTTTATCGACCCTTCAAAAAAAAATTTTCAGAAAAATTGAAAATGTCAGTTGTCTATAAATAGCTCAAAAAAACTCAAAATATTTTGAAAATTAAATCAAGTAAATAAAATGCCAATCTAAATAACTGGTAAAATTTTCAAGTATCTACGACTTATACTTTTTGAATTATAACAAATATCAAAAATCGTTTGAGGCTAAACCGTTATTTAGCGCGGTTTTGTAAAAATTTAAATTTCAAACACTCATAAAATTTTTTTGTCTGAATCCGGTAGAGTTTTTTTTACAGATAATTGAAGAAAAATGTATGGAGAACCTTGTACCAAATTTTCAAAACTTAGTTATAAAAGAAAAAAATTTTATGATTTTTCAACTTCAAAATTACTTGCAAATTTTCGCGTTTTCGACAGATTTCGTAAAAATTTGAACTATAAACGCTTATAAAAAAAAATTGTGACTAACGATTTTTAATTTTTTTTAGCTACATTAAAAACAACTCATAAGGAACCTTGTATTAAATTTTCAAAACTTTTTGGTCATCCAAACATTTTTTATCGACACTTTAAAAAAAATTTCTCAAAAAAATCGAAAATTTCAGTGGTCTATAAATAACTCAAAAAAAGTCAAAATTTTTTGAAAATTTTACTATATACGGATACCACTGACATTAACATTTGGTGAAAAATTCAAGTATTTTCAGTGATTAGTTTTTGAATTACAACCATAAAAAAAAATCGATTTGGTCGAAAACTGGTTTTGCGTTAAAATTCCCGTTTTTCCGTCATTTTTTTTTGGTTTTTCCCGGCGCTTTTGAAAACTATTGGAAATTTTTTACTTTTGACCCCCCAAAGTACAAACTACATTCACTTTCCTATCCGAAACAGGGTCCACTTTTTAAAATCGGAGCACTTTTACTGCTCCAAAACGTGGTGACAGACACAAAAAAAAAAAAAAAAAAAAACACACATCATTGTAAAATCAATACATTCATCACTTCGTTCAGAATCTAAAACGAGAGTTAATAGAAATTGTTGTTAAAACTCATGTTTTTAACACACTATTACTTTTAATAAGTTATTAGGTTTACATGTATATCTACAAGACTTACAACATAAACTTTTTAGTTTTTATTTTAGTTGTTGTTTCAAATATTGTTAATCAGAATCATTTTATTGTATTTTTATTTTGTAGGAACACGTAGAATAAATAATTTACTAAAAAAAACTTTTTCTTACCTCTAGGCATTATATTTCCGTATAAATTGTTGATCAATTTTAGTTTAATCACATTAAAAACTTTAGTCAATAATTAAATCTAGCTGTAAACATTAAATTTATGAAAAATATTTGTACTACATGGGAATAATTTTTTTTTTAAATGTATGAAAACTTGCCATGGTTAAAATTAAGTTTGTATACATATCTCTTAAGACTTAAGGTTTAAAATATTTTTATTATGATAGAATTATTCACCTACATTTTATAACTTATAAATCATAATGTATAATTTTTATTTTGCATATTTTTTGGTATTCTTACCTTTGAATTTATTTTTTTTTTTTTTTGCTTTTGTGAAATATTTTTATATTTTTATAAAGCTGTATTCTTAAAGTTTATAAAGCATTTTTACATTATCAGATTTGGTTTGTTCGGGTATTATTTATCCACAATGAATATTCGTGGACCTATTACGCATCAAATATTCTATTAGTACTTTTAATACTATTTACACCGAATCAATATTCAATAGTATAACAGTTATACAGTTACTGTATATAACAAATTTAATAATATTAAATCAATGAATTTCTTTAAAATACACCCATCATTATATTATTGATTAAATATTATGACATTCTTTGTAAAAATATAGAGTGGATAAAATGGAAATATTATTAAATTAATTTTTTTTCTTTTAAAAATATTTAATTATATGTTTTATATTAAAAAGGTATTCACATAATTATACTATTGTCATTCATTTTTCATTCAATCACATTATGAATATTATAACTGTAAAATCAGTAAAAAAAAAAAAATTATTATAATATAATTTTGTTTATTTTTAAATGAAAAAGGTACATAATGATGCAAGAAAGAGATTTATCCTGCAGACTATAAATTTTTATTTAATTTTATTCAATTTAATTTATGTTAAATTATTGTTTATTTATTGAACAATAATATTGTGATAATATATTCAAAATTCCTTAAAGAATATATTTTTATTCATTAAAAATAATGTAAGCAATGATTTAGCTTAATATTTTTAATAGTTTTTTGCTGGTTGATTACCATAATATTTTTAATAAAATGTGTATATGTAATAGATATATATATATATATATTTTAAATAAAAACATCAATTATTCAAATGATATCTATAAATTTACAAAATATAAATTAAAAGTTAACCTCTAAATTATTATAAAATATATATCATTACACTTATTATCATCATTGCTTATTATTTATTAAATATCATTTACAAAGATATTTGAAATAATACTACTTACGTATAGCTGTTTTGACTGGAGTATTTGCCTACTTTCATAAATATTGTATAAACTTAAATTGTTGAAACCAAAAATGTATCTATTTTCATTTTTTTTTTTTTTTATCTCGATGGTGGATTATTGGAATAAACAAAAAAATATTTACTAGTTTCGAAATGCTTTTTGAATTTAAGAGCTTTTCCATTTACTTCATATACATTTCACTTAAACGAATTCATAAAATAATGCATAAGAAATAATATTTTAACATAACATGATATGCAAATAAAAAATTTAATACACGAAATATAAAATGCTGTAAGAAAATGTATGTTACTATATTATGTTTTTCATTATGAGCACATATTTACCTACTTATTTGTATGAATAAAAAAGATAACCTTTTAAAACCATATTATTAATTATAAATATATATACAAAATTGAATTATAAGTTGTTGCAATTCTGTATCTGTTAATGAGAATTAATTATTATTATTAAAAAGTACGACGACGAAAATATCAATTTAATGTTTTATCGGTATTTAATAATTTCACTTATACTTCGTAAAGTTGTAGATTAATTATTAAAACTCTATAAGTGGTATGGATTTTTCAATTTAAAAACTAAATGTTTAACGACGATTACACAGAAACCTAAAATGTATAAAAAGTCCCCATATTATATTTAAGTTAATACAGCAATAAATTAGTGTTTTTTTTTTTTAATGAGGTATAGTGATATCAATAAAATGCTAAATTATATTTAATAAATAATAAAGTCCGTTGAGTTACGAGACTCATTTTATTTATTGTTGTATACATATAATTACACAAACAGCCATTAAATTGTTTGCAGGAATAATTTCTACATTATGTTTGTTCAAAAAAAAAAAAAAAAAGGTATTACACTTAAATCAAAACCAAAAAAAATTATTTTTAATTATGTAATTTAGAAAACCTAATGTATTTATTTTTTCAGTAGAATAATATAGTTCATCAGCATCCTTCTATAATATTGATTTTCACTTTACGTTTACTGCTTTTACTCTTGCTTCTTTCTACCTATTTATTATTACTTAAATAAAACTGTAGAGTTGCTGCAGAGTGAAAAATAAGAACCTATTCCTTAATATACCTACTTCGAAAAATAAAATATTACTACTTCTAATGGAAATTTGATTATATTAGTATTGTAAGAAAATTACATAGAACAGATGTCAGATATATTAAATTTTGATGCACATTTTACTTACTCATTAATACGTTAATTGAATGTATAATGTAACTATTATAACAATAAGTTTTAAATATAAAAATTGTTTTTGTATAACATATTATTCTTGATGTACCAATATAAATATGATTATTTTTTATTTTTTTAAAAATTATATGATGTATGAGAATAATGGATGTTCAATAATTCTCAAAAACCAAAATAATAGATTATAACATATATATTATATACTTTTGGTTTGGTATGTCGTTAAGAACGATTAAGAATGATCAAACTACAGACTAACGCTAATACTCAAAATCCATAGCAAACAAATTACCAAAATCAAAACACTAAAATCAAATAAAAAATCAAAATAAGTTAAAATATAAAGTAATACTATTAATAACAATTATCTTAACAGTTAATATTATTTTTTAATAATTGTTTGAACGAGAAATTGTTAGTTTACAGTATAGTCATTAAAAATAATTAGGTATTAAATTAGACGTAATTTTAGACATAATGATGCATCATCATTATTATAAAACTTAAAATAGAAACCATTTTTCGTTTACTTTCAGTTGGTGAAATACATTTTAACGATGCGATTTCATAGAATTAAAAATACCTGTTTCTTAGAATGGGACAAAATACAGGAAAAATAGTATAAAAAAAGAACAATAGACAAGTGACTCATAATAATAGAAAAGACGAGTCTGTATTAAATAGATTCAGAATTCTTTATGTAAAGTTAACTGTAATGGTTTCTTAAAAGCTAAAGAGAACATCCTCCAACATATGTATTGCCCGTGTAACTCATCTCACTATAAACATATTTCTACAGAATGTTGATGAAACCAAACCAAAAAGAAAGATAACAATTTACCTTTATCACGCTATGTTTAAGGAATTCTAGAGCTTCGAACTCAAGCAACGAACCAAATTTTTAAATTTTTAAAATAAGTAGATGTATATAAACTTATAAATAGTAATTAGAAAATACAGATTAAAAATGAAACAAATCAAAATAAAAAAAGAAGAAGAAAAATGTAAACTCGAAACATTATAATATTATACGCTAATAACTTTTGATATTGAAGCGAAATGATGAATAATAATAAGAAAAGAAAAAATATTTTATAAGTATGATTGTAATATTTCAGTAATAACAATACATTTAAAGTTTATTTGTGCGAAATATATTTAGCATTGTACAATGTACATGAACAAAATTTAAAAACAAAAGCCGTCTTCAGTGGTATTATGTGTGTAACAAACGGACGAGAACAATTTTTTTACTTTCAAACTTAATAATTCTACTAATCCTTGTAAATGAAAAAAAAAAACGTTTTCAAGATAGAGTACGTACGTATAATGTGTATGGGCGTAATACCCATTTTGCCATTCGCATTAATCCAAGCTTTATACTACAGTAAGATGCCATAAAGATAAAGCAAAGGAAATTATTTTAATACAATTATATTATACGCGATCGGTTTGAAAATAGCTGCAGTGTGAACTTTGGTGTCAAGATGGAACTATTAACCGAATGTTAGATACTATACAGTTAAATCGAGCTTAATAGGTATTAATAATAAGAATAAATCTCTGTTTCATAGCACTCGTTTGTTTTTTACGTTTTTCGAATTTCGACGAAAAGCTGCAAAGTTCTGTAACGATTTCAATGTAAAAAAAAAAAAATGTAACCGTGACGAAAATAAACAAAAAATGTGTGAAATAAAATAGTGTTTATTTATCCCGGACTGACGCGAAAACATAATATATAATGGCTAGAGGAGGGATCGGCCATCAAACTATATACTCAGACAATATTATTTTTTTGTTGTATGCACAAACGTAACGAACACGCATTTTTTTTGTCCTGATCTTCTCAATTTCAATTGTTATACAATATTTGTTGTATGCCATTATGGTACACACAATTGTGTAGGTATGCACAATTCGGGCGGATCATCTCGGTAGATTGCCCGTGCTTCTTTAACGCGCCACACGAATAACGGGAAATCCTATTGAAATTGATTTATAGTATCGTATAAGCTATATACCCTAAAAACTAAATTATTTTTCATGAAGGTATTACGCAGCATATAATAACATCAGAAACTTAACTCGAATAGGTACCGAAATCTTAAGCGAAACAAGAGAAATTACTTTGGAAATCTCTGTGAACGTTCAAACGCGTTTGAGAGATTAAAAAAATATTATATTATAATAATTACACCGTAGACCATAATATTGTGATCGGATTTATATTTTATACTATTGGCACGCAGAAAATACCGGTCAGGGTACTTTGTCAATAAAGCAATCGTTTCATTTTGATTATCCCGTAGAGGACGATGCGTATATATATATTGTGTGTGCACAGAATCGACTTCTATTAATTTTATATAGTATATTAACTATAAAATTCAATGTCAATGGTAAACTATCGTATTGGAAGAACTAGGTTTTTACTTTATTATAGTGTTTATGTAGTTTTTCAAATAATTTTAAGTACTCATAAAAATAATTTACTGCAGCGAGTAACAAATTCTGATATCTACTATAGAGTACCACAAATACAATATAATATAGTGACATTATATGATTTGAGTTACGTTGTATTAAAATGTTACGATTTACTACGTAAGCAAATTAATAACCACGTTATTAGAATAAATATTTATATTTATATTTAATAAAACTGTCGTAAGTTTTTAGGTACACAATATCATCTCAATAATTTAAAGTCGAATCATTATAAAAATAATTTATTCGATAGATTTGTAATAGATATAGGTTTAAATTGGCACTTTGATCAATAATAATAATAATTTATTGAAGATAGTCTTCTGAAATATATTGTTAAATTCAATCTATCTTTTAATCAATTTACTTATCGTTAAATTAATTACAGATAGTACCAACGTTTTCCGATAAACAAATATTTAATTTTTAAAATAAATATGTACTCGTGTAATTAGTTTTAAAATTAAAATCTAAAATGTCACATAAATTGATTCAAGTTAAATCTAAAATCAAACCACGTTCAAATGAAGATTCTGAACTACGATAAAATGTTTTCTCAAATTAATTTTCTTATTACCAATAACTGACTGAAATTTTAAATTTCAAATTTTCTCTATATTTTTTGCTGTATTATGAAATAGTTTTATAATTTTAAACATTCAATATGTATTCAAAACAATTGAAATCTCATTACTTTTATAAATTTGTTTATTTTATTGTATAGTGTTTTTATGAATTTAGTATTATGCAACCATATATTTTTATTATTTTGAAAGTTAAAAGATTGAAATATACATATTTTTAAACATCGTTATGTATATATTATTAGGATGATTTCTTTTGTAAAAAAAATTGTCTTAAAAATTTAAATTAGTCACTTAATCATTTAAAACATTTTTTTAAATAAAACATTAAATCTACCATCGCAATGCCCTATTTAATAGTGACCTATTTTATAATCGAGGTGAATTCGAGTTTTTAAATATTAAATTTAGAGACATTCTAAATATAAACCAGAGCTAGACAGATGATTTTCTTGGAGTATATTCTTAAAAAAATATGTTATATTATCTTGTATTTTAAAATCCAAACAAAGCGAATGATTCATTAGATTTGAAATTATGTGTTTTATTTAGAAAATAGTATTTTTTTTTAAATTAAGCTCAGAAAAATGTACTATTTAGTATTTTTATAAATTGGAAATTGTTTTTATGGCAATATTTATTTATAAAAATATATATAGTCATTTTTTTTTTTAGTAAATAATATTTATATAACATATACCTAGTAAGTGTAGTATAGATAAATTGAATTTTACTTTTAATTGTAGAATTTTTACGGATCGTTTATAAAATTTAAAATCGTGTTACCTATTAGTTTTAAAACATAGTAAAATAATACATTTCATCGATAGAATATAAGAAAAGTATGAAGAAATCTCATTACTCAATTATAAAATCTGGCGCATTTCAAATAATTTTTATTTAATTTTAGACCAAGTTTGATTAGTATAATTTTTTCAAAACTTTTTTTAAGTTTAAACATGTCAACTTAGTTTTATAAAAATTTAATAATAGATGACAAGAGCCGCATTATTCATTCAAACATTTTTTAGTTTTAATATAAAATCGTTTATTTTATATTTTTATATCACTCAAAATAGTGTATATTCATACATAAATACATAGGAAAGTGACGATCCAATTTAATATTTGATTGAACGCCATAAAAATAAATAATTATGAACGACGAGAAAGAAAAATAATAAATCACTTTTTAAAATGACCTTCGCGTAATCGTATATAATATTTTCCGCGTCATATTCGACTAATAAGTGTCATAAAGTGAATCGAGATCGCAGATTTAAGTGTACATAATTGCATCGACCGAATTATTGATAGTTATATATAATTATTTTCCAGTAAAAATAATTAGATCAAACATATAAGCTGTTTGGTATAGATATAAATAATAATTAGTATACATCATAATATAGGTTATTTTTACAATTATTTAATTGAACAAATAATATTTTATAAATAATTATCATGTCTGAAAATCATGAACTATTTGAAGTCATTCTTTATAGTTTGTCGTCAAAATGTTTTTATCTAACATATTCGACGTTATATAATAATACGGATATATATATACATATAATAATATGTAATGACGTGTGTATAATAATAATAATATATTTTCTACTAACAACAATTTAATTGAGTTGATATAATATCGTGTAATATGCAGAGTTTATGAGGTTTGTGTTATAAAAAAAAATGTAATAGGTACCGTCCGATTTTTAATATTATATATTATATTACTATTATGTATCGTAGCGCTTAGAATAACATAGTAATTAATACTATAGGTAGGCATGTATATACTTATACATAAATATTAAATGTGATATTTGACCTAACCTTATACCAACGTTATAGGTCGTTCCGTTATGAAAAATGTCTTGTCGGCCTTTATATTATGTAACACATTTATGATTATTTTTATTCACCTGCTCGGTCGATTGTTCTTCTATGACCATTTTCATCTCGAGACATTGCCGGGTTTCCAGAAAGGCGGTCCGCTGCTGCTTGTCGGCCAGGAAATAGGACAAGAGTCCCAAACAATTGGACGCCAAAAGGAGAACGCTGTTTGTGGCCAACTGTAAAATAAAAAATAATAAATAAGTAAATAAATCACAAGTATAATATTATTATATAATATTGTACAAACGGACAATAATATGACAAAATATCATATATAAAAAAAAAAAAAATTGATATTTTATACGAAATGAAATCATTGTTAATATTGTGAGTTTATATTGCATTGTATCGTATTATATATGTGTGTTTAATATCCACACGGTTTATGGGTCTATTTTTATATATAAAGACGTATAAGAGATCATATTATATTATACCATCTATTTAGCCGTACGCATGGGCGTTATTCATTTAACCGAGAAATTAATCGATCATTAAGACAAATTTATAAATTATTGAATTATTGGATAATACATTTTATAATATTTACTACAATAACATAGTATTATTATATCGTTTATATATTTTTATATATTATCATTCTACTTTTGTTAGAAAAATTAATTCTATCGACAAACAATACAATAATCAATTGTATCAACAATCAATACTAAAGAAAAACAAGAATACGTATATAGGTACATTAAAACCATGAGAAGTATATATTAATCCGGAAAATTAACAATAATCGATTGTATTAAACGAATGGGCGTGATACTAAGACCACAATACATAAAAAAAAAAAAAAATGTCGTTATGATTTTTAACATAATATTATAATCAATTGTGTGCACGATGACAATATAACAATACATTTTAAGTCATATACCTGAGCAGTATTATAATTAACCGATAGTCTTAAGTCTCTGAAAACGGGAAGAAAAGGGTATATTAGTCTATGGGTAATATATAATGCATTTCATAAATATATAATATTATAATCTCGCTCAAACGATATGTAATTTTGGGTCATTTGCCCAAACGAAAGCCGCCCTATTACATCGCCGTACAGGATCTGCAGTTTCCATCGGTTACCGCGATTACGGGGGTATAGGTCGGTCGTCAAATAATAATGATAACCTGCTAATATATATAATATGTTTAATAACGGATTATGTTAGATAGGTATACTAAAATATTAAATACCTGTAAAACACGCGACGTATCGCATAAACAGACAAATATAGGTATATCTCCTGTGTAGGAGGTACCTACGTGTTCGCTCGGATGTGCGTATTAGGTCGACGACAATCGTCATTTCACGGCAGATTATATACCATCGTCGACGAAACAAAATGCGTATCTATTGTACACACACACACACACACACATACCAAGACGAAACAATGGGATATGTATTGAATTACTTATACACACACACACACAAACGAACACGCACACGACTCTGATGGGGATTTATGACCGTGTCAAGAGCGCTTTCATTTTATTCCGCAAAAGCCATAAAAACCGTAAATCGATCAATGTCAATCGGCGGAACGACGTCGTCGTCGTATATACAAAACAATAATAATAATATAGTGTATTGTCGCGAAAACGGTCTACATAAAATATATTTCACAGATGGTTATTACCGCCCGTACGCACACACACACACACATAATATATATATATATAATATATATATATATATATAAGTACGTTCGGTTATTAGATTAATATTTTATTGCCCGCCGAGCCGAGCGTCGACGCCGCTGTGGGCTCTTTATTCGACGACCTCTCTGCCGCGGAAACGCTTTTCGCCGACAGAGAGACTCGAGCCACCCGCCCGGGGCTGCACGTCGTCATTATTATTATTACTATTATTATAATTATTATATTTGCACCGACCTCCGTAGCTATACGCGAGTACTATATATATGTAATATGTTTGTATAGAACGTCATCACATCGTCTGATCCGATTTTTGTTTAAGACGCGAACAAATCGCGAGAATTCTTCCGGCTTTCGGGTATTACGTTGAATTAATCACGCCGAGAATGGGTGAGTCGTCGAGAGTGTTTTCTGATCTGAGCGCATCACCTGCGCGAGTATTATATAGGTAACTCACGAGCATTGTTTTAACCGTAATAATGCGCGTAGGTCGTATAATACGTCTTATACGAGGGCAGGGTAAATGATACCATTAAGGCATTATGAACCGCACGGTTGAACATAAAGTTTTGAATTATCCAAAAATCGGTTTGAATAATTTAACGCCGTGGGCATATAATATTGAACCCGCGTGTTTCGCAATATATAACTTACGCTGCAGATTACTTACGATTTACGAGCATTATTTATGGACAAGGGACGAGCTATAGGTACTGTAGCGCAAGTAAGATAAAAAACGACCAAGTCGTTGTACGGCTATAATAATAATTATAAATCACAATAGTTAAGCGTGCCTATCTGTTAAACTCTCGGATGATAATAAAATCGGAAATATACTCGTATTTGGTTTTTTTTTTTTTTAAAAAAATGTTAAAATAAATTCATATTTTAAATTTTGAACGAACAACGCTGGAGGGGGTATCCGGGGAATAAACGCTTTTACATGTTCTGTATACATAATTTAAAAATACCTACCTGACTATAATATTTGCTTGTATAATGTTGGATTTTTTTCGGTATAATGTCTACGAATTATTTTTGAAATTATCTCTCGTCATAAAATTTAAATATGCAATAACCAAAAAGTAAATCTGAATAGAGCTGGATAATACGAATCAATAACTTGGTGTTCAAACACAGCAAATCGAATATTTCAAGAACGAACGGTCATTGTAGTTCTGAAACGATGGAGATAAAGTTTAACAATAAGCACATAATCACTGAACGCGTTGACATTTGACAATATTACCCGTAAGGAATGAACTGGACGTTAATATAGCAAGCGACTTCGCAAAACCTCTTAAAGACCCGAAGAAATTGAATTTTCGAAACCCACTGATTTAATCCTACGAAATAACTATGGCCGCTTCGACCACTATAATAACGGTGAGACCGAACATTTGTAATTTGTTCTACGACACGATATCTGAACATAAAATTATCAAAATTTATAATTTAAGTTTAATAAGTGTTATAATAGAATATTGAAGATTATAAAAGATAATTTAACATAAAATTATACAAAGAATTGACGCCTTTCTCGATTTATATTAATTTTTTTTTTATACATATATAATTAAAATAATAACATCATGATGTTCTGTCAAACTATAGAATGTATTAAAGTTGTACTAAAAGATTTAAGTATTACGCATCTCTAACCAAACACGAATGACGCGTGTGTGAAAGAAACTTATAATTTTCTTAAGAGTAAAAGAACAAACTAATGGATTTCGTTTTGTAAAATATGAAACACCGAAGTATGAAGAAAATACTTGTTATTCGTTGCTTTTCGGCGAAAACAATTATGGAATGTCTTTGTGGTAGACTGACGAGTGACGAGTAGGTAGTAGGTACGTATATTGTACATTTTATTTCTCTAAATAATATTGTTCCTTTATTCATTAATTCACGGTGTTCAAAAACTGTTGATTGGCTTTCGTGTTTTGAGTAAATTGCATATCATATTATAAAATTATTAACATGATTAACTATTACGACTGCACACGAACATTTGCATGTTATTTACATAACACATTTATTTGGAAACCGGGGATTTGAATATGATTATTTTTTTCTAAAACCGTAGGCCACATTAAATAGTATATGACTCGCTGCAGTTAACAATCTTTAACAGCTCGAGTTGACTGTACAGTGTACATGTAGTTATATGTATATATATTTAGTTATAGTTTGTATAAGTGTCCATGTTAAACGAGCTTGACGTGTTCGTGTTGTATTCCACATTTTATGACTGTTTTTCTCGTACGAATTTGCTATACATAAATTAGTTACGCTTTTATAAAAATATTTCTTTTTTGAAACGTCGGTTTTTGTGAGTGCACAAGGTTGTAGTTTCATGACAGATTTCAAAAAATAGACACATCAACTGAGTGATGATATTATGAGTCTAGAAAAACAAAGCCATCCACCCGATCTTATCCATTTGCAGGGTTACGAAGGATTTTAAATAATTAATACTCGTATCAATGAATACGTTTTGTTTTTAATTCCACAGCTAAAATAAATAATAATTATATCACTAACATTGACAACTATTATAAACACTTTATTTTTATTGTAATTTCCAGTAGATATTTTACGCATATTAATCATTATTTATTATGCAGTTATATGGCCTGGAATCAGACATTTTTAACAGTTAATAAATGCACTTGAATAGCCAGTTTAGTGTATATAATAATATAAATATTAGGTTAGGGGTGTATTATTTGAAATCGAAAGATATAATTTTATTCAATTTAGTTTGTTATGTTATGTCAATCGCAATGGCGAAACTTGTGTTATTGTATGTCTAAATTGTGTACAATACGTACGGGGGTTTACATATTTATTTATCTGGAAAATTGGCCATGATTATCAAATACAATTAAAACTTATAAACTGAAAAAAATTATACTTTATCGTCTTACTAAATAGGTTTGTAATAGGTTTATCGTAGTTACTACCAGAAAATTGCAATACATACAATATTATACTGTTTTTAAAACATAATTTTATTAATTATTATAACTAAAATTATTGTTGTTCCAGTGAAAACCACTTTTCATGGTCACATTTACCATATTTTATTCCCCGTAACAAAATTTTTTTTTCAGTGTACTGTTATGCTGATTTTATATTTAAAATACAATTTATAGCTAGTATATATACCAACAGTTTCATTGATAATACAACACTGTACCACCTCGAGCCTGCTTAATTTTATTTGTTGTAATATATAATTTGATCCGAACATAAACTTCTAATGTGAATTTGACACATTTTATTATTATATATTATTAACCAATTTTAGATTTTCATTGAGTTATCGAAAATTAATAATAGTAAAAAAAAAAAAAAACCCTACAAGTATAATTTAATACAATGCGATACGATTACTAATTTCTATTGTTGGGTCCCCGGCGAGGTTTGGATGGATTAAATACCAATGACATATATTAGAGACCGTTTCAAATTGCTGAATATTGTCAGTTTATTGTCTAATAAAATTAAAAGACAGAGCTTTGAAAAGAACAAGCCGACACAGGATGTATTCTACTGCAGCTTAATCTTTGGCAATAAATCAAAAAGTGTCGTGAAACCATACATGTACGAGAAATAGCGTATATATATATTATATTTTATATAGAATATAGATTATAGGAGAACGAATTTACAAGGTTGTCTCCGAACATCATGAATTAGAAATAATTATTTGGTATCAAATAATATCGAACGGTCGTTGCTCATAAACGAGTACAGAGCTTTATATACGCTAAAAAAAAAAAAAAAAACAATAATACACGTGTCATATAATATACACTAAAAAAATTTCAAATATGCGATATAAAATACCCTTTTTTTTTCTTTTATTAAATATGTATTTGTTTGCCAATTAATAGCAAAAAATGCATAGTAGTTATTCGTATATTTCAATAATATATGCAATTAATAGGTATTAAAAACAAAAATTACATTTTTTTTTTAATTAAAATTTAAATATAGGTAAAAATTAATATACATTATTATGTATAAACATTATATACACAAAATAAAACTAAATATTGGATCAATACTATACGTTTTAAAATACAGATGACCATGAAAACACATGAAGGCTTTTTATATTATAATTACATTATTTTATTACGTATGCAAATAATATATATTTTTCCTACAACTTACGAGTTGTAGTGACTGTTTACAATGGCTTTAGATTGTGATCATATTATAATAGTGGAGTTTTAGAACATTTTCAGTTGGCTATAAGAATTAACGCAATACAAAGCGTCTTAATTTCTGCACTATAATGATGTCTAAAAATTCATTTGTGAACATTTGTAAGTCGCGTAAGCGAAGAAAGTTACGAGGTCCGATCTCCAGACCACAAGAGAAATTATTTTGTCCTCGTACCATAGTGAGGTACGACGATTCGCCCGGAGGATATAGTTCTATATGGGTTTACAAAATGTGCCTAGGATGTCTTTTGAGCGGAGACACTGTTAGAAATCATTTGATCAAATGCAATGTATCGACAAAAAAAGATACATCTGAACCACAGACTAAAAAAAAATGATGATATTCATTACACTTCTTATAAAGTATTTTCAAGACGTGTTACACTGAAAAAGCACCTTGAACAGCATGAAAAGTCGTCTAGTGGTTTGGAATCTAAACAATCTGATTACGAAATGGTTGATATTGTCCAAGATGTTGAAGTTACTGAAACTGATCTTTTAAATGAAGAAAATGACGACGAATCTGAGGGATCAAATGCCAGTGATCTAGCCAGTGATTTAATCTAATTTTATTTTATTGTATTCATATTATTTTAAACTCAATTAACTACCTATCATGTTTATTTATTTTTTTAGTTAATTAATTATGGGTTATCATTTTTTTTATAGAATTACAAAATCTTGGTAGGTATAACTAAACATTTACCTTTAACTTATGAAATAAATTGATCCCAATAAATAATAAATTTTAGGTTAGATTTAGTGTTGCCAACTTTTTGACATGTATATGTCTTATGTCTGGGGGTCATTCTGTTAATTTGTCCGACACCGAGAATGTTACCATTTGAGACGGCGATTGTTTATAGCAACTGGTTGTTATAGCAACCAGTTGCAATGTAAAAATGTATAAAAAAATGTATAATAAAAAAAAATATATATATTATATTATTAGTTTAATCTAACTATTTTTAACTATTTTTATTTTTTTTTATCTTTACTATTTTTTATTTTTTTTTATTCTAATACCATATTGACATTGACATTCTTATGTCAACTATATTCAGTAGAAACAAGACATATACGTGTACCGATGTATCTGCATGTAATGTAGATACTCTTTAGTTTTTTTTATTTTAAAAACTGAACTAAATATATATAAATGCTTAAGCCGATAAAATTTTTATTGTTATGATACACAATAGGTAGGTAATAACTAATGAACATCATACTATGATAGTATAACACTTGTGTTTGGTATTATTCGACTTTATTTTAAATTAACCGAATTCTTGTTTCATTAAAAACTAGGTAATAATATCGCATAAAAAGAAAATAAAGTACCGGTTTTAATACAAACTTGAGACTATAATTTTGAATAAAAAAAACCTCATTAAGTCTAAATAAGATTTTATTTAGCACCCTTTATGTCGTTCATTTTCTGATATTATTAAAACTGTCCTATCCTATCTCGACCTTTGTGATTAACTTGAATACAGTACTGGTGTCTGGTTCCATGAAATAATAACTAGAGAATATTTACTTACTAAAAAAAAATTATTCAAGTTAAAAAACAAAATAAATTACGCATAATTAAAACTAAAAAAAGTGTGCACTCTTATACGAAATGTATTATGTAAATAAATGATATATCATTTAATTCAACATATGTAATACAATCATTGCAGTGACCCACTTGACACTTTATGTACAGTGGAGCAGTTGTATTCACTTGCCTACTTTTTTTAATTTTTATTAATATTTGTCTATATTTTTAGTTAGCACTTATTACAATTATTTTTTGCATATGTTATTTAAAAATCTACCTTAATATTTTTATTCAAAATAGAATTATTAAATAAGAACGCTAAAAATTGAAATATTTAAATAAATAAAATAAGAAATTATTATACATAATATTATAATATATTATAATTAAAATCTGCAGTATGATTCCTCAAAAGGAATTGTAGTCTGTTTTTTCTTTTAATTTTTAATTATTATTTTTAATTTGATTATTGAATATATAATAAATATTTTTTAAATGTACGTAACATAATTAATATGTAAAATACCTTTATACCTACCTACCTATATTTGTTTTTAAACATTTGCATTAAGTAATTCGACTTGAAAACCGTCCATTTGCATATTAATACATTAAAATGGTATTTATTCAGCTATTACTATAATTTAATATTGTAGTCTGTAGATGACCGTGGAGTGAATATAAATTATTTTATTTAAGTTAAACTTACTGAACAGTGTAATATTTTCTTTTTTAAAAACAGAGAGGAATAAAATGTAATAATTAAGCACTAATTATTCAATTTCAAAAGTAACATTTGGATTTTTCAAAATAATATTAGAATTTTAAAATGTAAGATTTTATTTACTATTACCTCTAACTTAAAGGTTTTCTTATTTTTTACAGATAATATTATACAGAATTTTTCCGTTTATTGTGGAATTTATATATCGCTAAAAAAAATACGAATTTTTTGTTCAAAGTGGTCGGATAGCATACTTTAAGCATTATATAGTATTATTTAATTTAAGCAGTGCTTTATCAATTTCTAAGAAGTTGAAGAAGCTATGTTCCAAGAAGTAATTGATCATGAAATGCTCTTTTTCAACTGGAAGAATTGCTACAAAACAGGAATCACTAAAAAATTTGCTCAACCTTTTGAGAATATTAAATGATTACAAATTCCAAAAATGATTTATTATAAAAAAATAAAGATTAATTCCATCTTTTTTGCCAATTTGTTATGTTATACTTTTTCGCTTATTACAATATATAATATTTTATAATGTTTATTTGACTATAATGTATTATATGTATATAATATATTTCAAATATAAGTGTTATAAATAAATATAAAATATCATGTTCCAACTCCCAAAGGTGATTCATTATTTACACCCTCTTCTTTTATATACCACTACTACTAAAAAATGTAAAGGATTTTTTATTATTAATTATATTCCACCATTTTTCTATTCACCAATTAATGCGACTTAGCAGCAACATATTTCTTATTTTCATGTAGGTATTTATTAATTAACATATTACAATTATTATTTGCTTACTAAACCGATAATATCATTATAGTTGATATAATCTGCCTATTATAAGTAAAAAAAAAAAAAATAATAATTATAACAAACAAATTAACGTTTTTATATTGCGTATAATAGTTTTTACTGATCAACTGATCATAATATACTACATTTTAGACTAAAATTATCAAAAAGTTAAAAACAAACAATTCAATCTTCAATTGAATTTGTTTTAAAATATTTAAAATTATCACTACAACAAATACACTTACATTTGTTATAAATTCGCCATTTTTTTCCTCTTTTACTTACCTGATTGAAGCATATAACTATCGTCTATCGATTTATGAAAAAAATAAAACAAATCTGATTTTTAGTCTATGTCAAAAAAAAAAAATTAACACTAGATAAATAAAATAGTTAAAGTATGAAATGGAAATTTTATATTTTCTAGCGAATAAAACAATGAAATGTATAACTTATTTATGTTACCGCATTGTTTTATTTATATTCTATTATAATTAGCAAATACTGTATAAATTAAGTTCTGCTAATTTGGAAATTATTCATTTTGAATTATATAAATAAATTCTCATTTAGTTTTTTTTTTTACTTTGTATAAATGTATACATAATTTAAGCGGGTAATAAATTTGTTTTTATAAGTAATCGTCTACGAATGAAGTGTACACAGTAAACATAATATAAATTATAATACATTTTAAGTCAGAAGATGTATAAATATATTTTTTGCTTTAACTGAAAGGGAGGAAATTTTAGTTATATATAATGTATATTTTAATAATTTTAAATACTTCAATATGAGGCGCAAATACTATTTAAATTCAATCTGCACACTAGCGATGTTTAAAAAAAATGTTATTTATACATAGTTGCATTTAATGGAAAAATTCAAAATAATAATATTCATATTACAGATTAAATATATATATATACATATTATATAGATTTACAATACAATATTATATCAAAATAAATAAAAGGAGAAGAGAGTAATATTGAATTGTGTACTTATACAGTATTATGAAATACAGACTCAAAGTCTACCGCTCATATCTAGGAAATATTTTATTGACTTATTGTATTTATTTGATTTCGAAAACAGAGTAAATATTTAAGAATTTGAAGTTGAATAACTTAAATTTTAGGTAGAGATCAACTACTAGCTGTACCTAATGAACCAAATACGTCACATATTAGAAATGGAATCAAGACTTTTAAACAATTAAAGAGAGTGAATATTTTGTTAGAAAAAAATGCTTTAGCGAAATCCAGAAACATAAAATAAATATAGAGCTTTTATAAATATTAAATCTATACATATATAGATGTGGGAATGAAAATCTTTGTCACGCATGTTCTCTCAAACTACTTATCCGATTATCATGATTTTTTTTTTAATGAAAGAGTACACCACGCCACCACGGAGCAGAATTTAAGCTTATTTCTGATTCTATAAGTCAGTATTTCTCAACCTTTGTAATATGTCGGCACACTATTGAAATAATTCATACTTTGCTACACACGATAAAAAATTAAGAATAATGGGACATATTAACTTTAAATTGTTAATATAAAATAAGTCCGTAAAAGATGATAAGTTTTTAATCATAATAGAAATTACATTGAATTCCTATTAGTTTTTTTGTAAATCGTGTTAAAAAATGTGTGTATTTTGTATCATTTAATATACTGTGCGATCCGTTTGAACTTATTTGGAGACGCGTATATCGCGACACATGATTGAGAAAAATTGCTAAAAGAAAAATGTAGAAATAAAATATGATAATATAAGAAAAATCGAGTTTTTAATTTTATAAATAATCGGAAAATATACACTTAAAGATATTATTTTTTTTCGTTCGAGTTACCTCTTATTAAATATTATAAGAAATTTCGTTTTAAAGATTAGTTTATGTAGGATAACAGTGAAAAACTTTCGTCGTCTTTGGCTTACACTATTGAAACTCTTTGAGTTGAAGGTTTTAATCCAGAGTGAACAGGAAATCAAATTTGGATCGTAAAAAATGTTAAATTGTTCAAAAAAGCAACGCTGTGCTAGCTATGTAAATTTGATACGTCGAAAATATCATCTATACACCAAAAAACCAAAAATATTAATTATTCACACACGTTATCATTAGGCAACCGAATTTAACATGGGTGCGTTTTGTACGGGTAACGAAATTCACGGGTATAGCTAGTTAAATATAAATACAAGGTTAGCCGAGGAAGTGTGTTATGATATTTTTTAAATGAAGAATGATAGAAATTATTGCAATTTCGTCAGTTACTGACAGTTATGTTAAGGGAATAGTCTTCTTGGACAACTTGTGTTTATTTTGTGAATGAATGCCCGGCAAAAAAAAAAATCAATATTTAGATGAAATTATTTTTGGTTTGTGAATCATAATTTTTATTTTTTTCCTATACTTTAAAACTACATTACACACCGATTTAACTGTGAAAAATAAACATTTAAATTTATTCGATGTAATAACTAAGTTTGAGATTTTTTAAAAACTTCATTATGCGTTGCCGGGGCCAGTTCCTTAGCAATGAGGTACGACTGTACGAGTGGGATGCGCATGTCTCTCACTCGGGTGATCATTACACTTCTTCTTTTCTTATTATATACAAATAACATTGCATGTTTTTAAGATTACGTCATGGAAACAGCAGAGTTAGAGTATTTATACCAAAATAAATTAAACGTAAATTAATTTATTCATTTTTAATGCGATTAAACAGTTAAGATTTTTCGCGAACAACTTTAACAAGTACGGTAAATATACTGTTGACGTCATAATATTATTTTGAAATCCATAAAGGTTTAAAACAGTTTTATTCAATTAATATTGTACATTGCATTCAATACACCTACACGAACATGCTGTTAGTCTACCAAATATTATTATTTCAGTAATTTACAAAATATTGTTTATGCAAAATAGTCAATAATAAAAAAAAACCAAGTGTTTACGATAAAGTCAAACATTTTTAATGAAATTTAAAATTAAAATTAATTTAATTATTAATACATCATATCATACATATTTTATTAAAAATAGGAAAAAAGAAATAAGCTTTAACTTTTAAACATTAAACGTGTGTGATTTTAATAGCTTTCAGATGAGAAGCATAATTGAAAATAATATAATAAATTGCATTTTTGGTTTCATTAATTTCATATTTGCACCTGTGTATTAACTACTTAGCTTAAATCCTAAATGCTGAGTACACATTAAACGAAATATTATGTATACTTTAAAAATAACATCGGTTAAATCAAAAATCTTTTTAAAAGGTATTAACTTACTATTGATAATGTTGATGTTATAAAATAAGGTGTTTTTTCAATTTTTTACATTTATGCTAGAACGTTATAATTTATGCAATACACACAAGATGGACAAAAGATTATGAAATATTCATCTAGTTTTCTATTTTTTATAATCTTTTATTATAATACATTAAAAAAAATATTTTTGAAAAATTAAATTATTGTATTAAATTGTAAAACACATTACTTATTATATTACTTTAAGATACTGTATAATAAGCGAAATATTCAGTTGTTTAAGATTTAAGTGTATTCTGTTTTTACAGTGGAAGAGAAAAATTGGTATTGACACGGATACTAAATATTTATTGATTGTTTATTTTGATTTTCTTTTAATTCAAATCAACACATGTAGTAGGTGTTTAAAATCTCTCGGTTATTTTTACTCATTGAACTCATATAGCTGTCAAGACCGAAAATTGTTTATCGCTTGAAACAATTATAGAACATTGTTTGCAAACGATGACGCCAACAACTGTAGAGGCAATTCGTTTACATTGGAAAGGGTTTTTGATTCGAAAAATAATGGGTGTATCGGTTGAGAATACGAGCTTGATGGGTCAATATTTGTAATGAATAATGTTTTCATTTTTATTGCTTCAGTAGTTCAGTGTCCTGCAGTGGGTAGTTTAATATAATGAACTTTTCAGCAAGTCACAGTAAGTTCCAAATTATACTACAAAGTTGTTTGTCAACCTAAATTACTATATTGATGCATTTCTATAGTGCTCCCGCATTGGTTTTCATTGTACACATTGTATCGTTTACTCTGAGACTGGTTATTTGTTTAGTAATTAAGTAGAGAACAAACAAATTTACACAGCACGTTTTTTTCTGCCGTTATATAATAATGAAATATATTCATTCCAATCAGACGCACTATTATAGAGTTAAGTTCTGTCAAACAAAACCTTTTATTTTTTGTCACGGGAACATGAGAAGACAAAATATATTATTTACATATGTTTTCTTCCATTATTCTCAATTTAGTTTCCCTGGTGAATTTAAAAACAAATTAATGAAAGTTATTGAATTAATTTGATGGATTGCGTCAAAGAATATCAGAGGCTTCTATTTTTGTCTTTCTACTTCTGTTTAGTTAATTAACTAGAAAGTTCGTACGAAGTGACAATTATGTCAATATAAGTAGTTGCAACAATTAAGATTCGTCGTTCACTATGTTTTATCTCATTTTGCAATTCTTAACGGTGTAAAGACTATTCAAGAAAGGGTTGGTTCAATTAAATTTCTTGACAATCGAAAGGGTAAAATCAGTGGTGGATTTAAGGAAGTGAAAAGGAGAGAGACGGATGTCAAGAAAACTTAACTGAAACATTTTATAATTACAAACAAATGTCATCGGGAATTCTCTCGGAGGACGTCTGGTGTCAAAGCTTTTGTGATAAATGTGATAATCTCCCCGTGTGTCCTTGTCGTTTAAGCATTTGATTCCTCGTAAAACTCGTTCTCTGCTAAACGATAGTTTATATTATAGTCACTGCCGACTAAGAAAGTGACGTTTAGCCACATTATATATGTTTGGTATGTATTTTTTTCACACAAATTTCAAGTTAACACAATTAGCACTAAATTCGTATTTTCCACACAATTTTTCTTATAAATAATTAATGAACTCATTTCTATTTTTTCTGTAAATCGAAAAATAAGAAATAGCTACATCCCCTTAACTGCAGAGACTCGTCGCATATTGCAGGCTGTTTATACATCGATAAATCATTTAAACAGTATTATATAACTCATGATTTTGATATTATTAATACTATTATTGTAAATTCGAAAGGATAAGGAAGACATTTTATACTCTTACAGGTGAAGTCTGCTTAGAATTCATAGATTCATAATACACTTTCATCCGCGGCATCGGCGATGGGCTATACCGAATACGAATTTATCATTTTGACATATACTTGTATTAAATACAACTGTATAAATTAAATTTAGAAAAAAATGGGCTGACTTAAAAAATATTTTACTTTTTTATATCACACACTGAGAAAATGATTGGTTTTATAAACAAGTGTTTTATTTACAGTAAATACATTTTAGAAATGTAAACACGCAGATTTAAAAGTATAATTTAGTAACATACATAATATTATGTAAGTAAAATATGTATTGAATCAAGAGGTTTGCACAAAATCTACTTTAGAAAGGTTAAAATAGCAAAAAATGAATAAGACTCATGAGTCATGACTATTTAGCCTCATACAAAATTGTTTAACTAATGCTAAAATAGTTTATAATAGTTTCATCCATGACACAAACAATCTGGTAAAATTTTCTAATATACAATATATGATCTAATTAAAATTAAGTTTTCAAAAAATTAGGTTTTGGACGCGAAACAGATGAATATATATCATCGTTAAGTTAAAAATTTGAAATATGTATTTCATTATTTGATATCAACCTTACCATAAAAAAGTTTTAGGTCAAAATGTCAATGCTAAAATCTTTCTTTTTAAAATATAACCTTACCTTTTTATGCTAATATATCATCATTCAAACATGAAGTAAATTATGTATTTTGAAAGTTTATTTTTTTTCATCCTTTTTCAGACTCAGTGATGCAATTAGTCTCGATACTTAGTTGATAGAAATGAATATTTTAAAAGTTAAAATACTAGAAAGACCAATTTTCAAATATTCACCTATCATAATAAAAAAAACCTTTTACGACTATTTGAAAATATATTACTGGGTGTATTCGAGGATTTACTAACAAATTATAATGTTAAAATGAAATAGATTTGATTCCCTGACAATTTTAAATGAATAAATCTTTATGGTATATTCTGAATTGAAATCTAAGTCCATTTGTACTCGAATTTTAAATTACGATTATACATTTATCTACCTAATACCTATATTGAGTCAGCTTCCAATTATGTCCGTACGTGCATGTACGAACAAAATGCTATACAAACTGTCCTAAAGGCTGAAATGTTACACGTCGTTGTTAAATCAATAGTTTTGCAATTCTGTAGGAAGAAATTTTAACATGTATCTTTAGTTGATTGTCTATATGTGTTAACATTATATTAACACATTTTTTATACATACTCGAATGTTTATAATCGTTAGTAAATAATGAAAGTAGCATAAATTAATAACAACAGTAGAAGTCTATAAATTGTGATTGATTCAAAACATCTTTAAGATGGTAACAAAGCCATTAATATTTAAATTATTTTCTGATCATAAATATTATAAAATAATATGTACAATAAAATTTACATAATATAAGTCATTTTTCTTGAAAATAGGTAAGATGATAAAATGTATATAATGGTTAAACGATGCAAGTTATTTCTCGAAGTTATTACAATAAAGAAATAAATTGTCGACTGTCAATAGTTAGTGATTTTTTAGTGTGAGCACGTTAAGTTATGAAAAGGTCACTGACGAATACGTAATATGTATCTGTAAATATGTTGTATACACCTTAAAAAGTTAGATAAGCTAGGATGACAATACCTATTACCTATAGTATATAACTATATTTGCAACAATAAAGGTCATAGTAATGCATTCAACTGAGGCGCTGCATACAAAATGATAAAACGTTAAAAATGTAATGTAAAATGAATAAAATATGACGAAATTGATAAAGATCCCAAAAAGAATTTATGGTAGAATTATGAGTAAAAAATAAATTGATTCCAGGCGTTAACCTTAAAAAAAATACGTTTCTAGATTATCCTGGTTCATATTATTATTTAGGTATTATCAGATCCAATCTGATTAATCTGAATAAATATGAGATCAAAGTAATATGACATTATATTTTTTTTAAAACTAGTGTGGAAAAAATGCATATTATGTTTAAATAAGATATATCTATCATATTATTATATTAATATATAATTATATATATATATATATATATATATATTAATATACGGTAAATACGGTGAGAAAGTTAGTAAAATTACATATTAATCAGATTTTAAAAATATATTCAAATTTTCTTAAAAAAAAATTATTAACTGTGTTTGCTTGTTATTTTTTTTTTATCTTACAATGAGAAATAGAAACATTTCGAAGGGAAAAAAATAGAAAGAATATGATATTATAACCAATGTAAATATAAATTTAACCGAAATTATTTCAAACATTCATAGGTTAAGTAAAATCATTATAAACAAAGAATAATAACCAATTGTACAACAATAATAGTACATCTAACTAGCTATTAATTGTATGCTATCTTATGAATTATTGTATTGTGAAAAAATTTAATGTCTTAACTTATGTTAAAAGAATTTAATAAATAAGATAAACGGTCTATATAATTTGTTGTAGTTTTGGATTTAATATTTGAATACCATTATTATTGTTATTATTATAAAAGTTAATAAGCTTATGCGAAAACTAATAGCTACAAACAATTTAATTAAATCACAATAATTAAAATTAATTATATTTTTGAGATATGGTACCAATTTATACAATTAAAATATTTTGTAATAAGTTCATTAAAGTTTAAAATAAAATAGATAATCGAAAAAAATTGTGTGTAAAATAACATTAGACATTATTCATTGATTAAATGTATTTTATTGATGTACACAAATGTATTTAAGAATTATGATGGTTACATAAATTAAATTTTATGCATATTGCAGCTATGGAGCTACCTATTTTTAAGAAATTAAATATTATGTTTATGTTGTAAATATTATGTATACGTAATACGTATACATAAAATATATGAAATTAAGTATAATTTTAATATAATATAATACAAAACAGATATATTTTTCACGGCTACCAAAGGTATAATATATATTACATATAAAAGTACGTGTTTTAGATACTTTACTTCTTAAATTAAAATATATTTTAAAAGTTTTGTTTTAATTTACTTTTTGTTTGATAATACAAATTATGTGTTAATATCGTCTAAAATTTTATATTAACGAAGTCGGTATTGAAAACCTAGTAATAAACTTATAAACCACGTTTCAACTATAATTTATCCAGAGATATGCACATAAATACAGAATGATGTTTTTATTCAGTGGTAAAAGATACCTTTCATAGCACAAAGCGTAATTAAAATCGACGTGACTCGAAAACTTTAAATAGGAAATAACTTGCTCACAATCTTTAGTATTTACATATCCAATTTTAAATAAATGAGCTTATTTAAGATGAATGAACGTATGTTGAGGCAGCCTAATATGATTTATGATAGGCATATTATTGTGGAGTTAAATTTAATATTAAACCAAAAGATTTTAGGAATTTTCTAAAATGTTCTTATATTAGCTATACATTATCATTTATCATAATAATATCATTATTGAATTTTTTTATTAAAATTTAATTTATCTGAAATCAAGTATAATATTACGTTAGTACTAACTATTAATGTATGTCTATTGTCTATACAATTTTATAATATTTCGTCATCTCGACCAATAAAATATTTTAATTACAATTTGTTCTTGGAAGTATGCTATACATTTTTCTTCTCAAAATGTTTGTTCTAAATATTATTTTCAGTAATGATATTATCATATTATGATACTCTGGCTAAAATCTTATTCAATATAAGTTGCAATGACTAATGAATAATTACGTATACTTCTGATAATAATTATGTCATGATTTTGATCTTTTTTTAATGGAAACATGCAGTATGGTTTTTAAATTAAATATTGTTTACGGACTTCAATGTTGGACCTACATTGAACCTTATTAACTTAATCATTACATCATTTTATTAGATTTGATAAATTTACCAAAAACATACATGCATCTTTTTTATGTTTCAAAAATACTGTGTTAATTTCAAAAAAAATACAATTATTTACTGTTCAAACTGGATGTCTAATTTACGAATTTAAAATTTAAAACCAAAAAGAAAAAAATCAAGATAATAATAATTACTTAGAAGATATTTTAGATTTTGATCAGTGTGATGAATGTAGGTGTTAAGTAGCGAGTTCAATAATGTTAGGTTAGTATAGTAATTTCTTCTTAAAAGTATTATGTAACTAAACAATACTTAAACACGTAATCTTTGTAAATCCATTATTTTATTCTGTAATAACATATCGCAATTGTCATTCAAACTACTATAAAGACTATTATTATAATAATAATGTAGAAGACAATCCTAATAGACTTGTATCAACGACCAATTATTGGCAATCAATCTTTTGTTAATAAATAATTATATATAATATAAAAATAATTGTATAATATTTTTATTGAAAATATTGAATTTTTTTATGCTGTAATCCTTACTATGATGAGGTTAGTTTTTCAAATATTTATCTTTTAATTTATCAATAATAATTATTAATCTTTGTTTTGTATTTATGATATCAAACGAATCGAGTAAGACGTTCGTCACTAATTATAGTGGTTAGATGTAATTAAGCTCTACAATTCATCACTTATTCAACGCTTTCTGTTTCAAACTCTCAAGATGTTGTTTATCGAATTGTCAATCGTCCGGAAATTGTCACCATTTCCGAAAATCCAATCGAATCGGTTTTAGACATATTCTATCATTCGTAATCCTTTTCCTTAAAGCATATCGTTAATTGCCACTTATCATTCATCAATTCTTTAAATAATTTATACACTTTTTTGTACTTAATATGCATTAGCATTGCTTAAATATTTTTTTTCATTAAATTAAATGTGTTAGGCAAGTAGAATAATTAATCGCTATAAAATATGAATGTATCATAAAACATATAATAATAATCATTGAAATTTTTTTTGTTTTTGAAGATCAAATTCTCCAAAATATTTATATACATGTACTTTATTTAAATTCAAAAGTTAGGCAATAATAAAAAGTATTGCTATGTAAAATTAAAAAGGTAGACAAGTCCAAAAAATGTATTGTAAAATAATTCTATATTTTTAATTGGGTTATTTTTCCTTTGATATTTTATTTTACTAAATTTGAATTATTAAAACAAAATTACGATGTTTTTATTATGTATAATGTGTATATTATATATATCATATATGAATATTGTTATTTATAAATAGAAAATAAATGAGCTTTAAGTATTTTCTTAGAATTTTATAAGCATAGCATAGTTAAGAATAAATGCATATTACATTTTTACAAGTTTATATTTATATATATGTATTATTATATTTTTTTCGTAAAAGATAATATCGCTCTCTATTTTTTGGATACTTAAAAAAAATATATATATTATTCAGTAATTATACGGTTGTGTTTAACAAACGAAACACTTATCTGGCCCTGTTATATAAACTACGAGTATAAAGAATAAACCCATAATAAAAGAAACCATAACAATAAGCAAACCGTGTCGTCTTATTATTTTTAATTTGTGAATATTTTCTTAAGCTTTTCTTCTGGTTAAATAACTGAGTGACTATAAATTGAATGGGATACTCATATCGATTTGTTTATTGTAAATAATATAATTACCAAATGATAAGAAAAGGTTTAATATTGATTTATAAAATATATAGGAAATAAATATTTACCTGTATAGTGTTATATTTTACTTCTGGTTTTGAATCAGGCTGCAGTTTGCTTTATAATAAGTACGCATACTTTTTTTTTATATATAATTTACTTATTTACATAATATAATGAACTCATTATTTTAAATCTACTTAGAACACAGTTAAATGAGTTAATTATATAATATATTTATTACACAATTATATTTACGTATTGATATTATCTATTACTTAATAACTGTATAGTTACAATATTTTTGTTATCGCAAACAACTATATTTTATGTTTTTTTTTTAAATTATCTGACGAATGCCAATAAACATTTTACCAAGAACTCTTTTGTATACAGTACAATTTATTAAAGCTAGAGTGTACTTTTTAATAAGAGATATCATGATATCATATAATAATATGATAGGTATACTATGAATAAATGTATCCTGCTACGAACGTAAATATAAATGATATCTATTGACTCAGTTTTATTTGTTCTTTGAACGCCGAGTTAGGGAGTTTAATCATCTCCAAATTCGTAATTAAAAAATGTACCAATTTCTCAACATCATTGGTATTAAGTATAAAATAATTTTTTTTTTTTTTAATGTTTTATAATAATAATTAATTTTCGGAAATATAAATATGAAAAAATATGATTGAAAAACATTTCATTGTAATACATATATACATACATTGTATAATATGAATAAAAAGATATATAATATTATTATGTACCTAATTTAAAATTTGAATTATCTGTACTATTATTTCATAAAAAAATTCATTCTGCTGTGTAGTAGGATACTAATTAACACTGTCAAGTGTACATCATTATTGAGTAGTAGATCACTATAGGTAGTCTATAATATAAAATAATAATAGACAATATTGAATATAGCTTAAAATTAATTTATATATTTTAAATAAAATAAAATAATTTGAGATAGGAGGTTAATGATCTAAAAAACACACAAAAATGCCCTAAAAACTCCAAAAAATACTCTTAAAATATGACCTAACAAATCTACTTAAATAAATGAAAACAATTTAATTTAAAAATTATAATAAATACAATATATTATGTATTCATTTAATTTAATAATAATGTATGTTTGGTAAATCTTATTGTAGTTATTGGTAGACGATAAATTTAATCACAACAAACACCCACAGTAAAATTAATACAGTTATGTTTTTGAACATCATACACATTTTTTTAAAAATCTGAAATTTAAGAATAATGCTTTCCACATGGTAAAAAATAAAAAAAATGTCCTAAAATATAAAAAAATAACGTAAAAATGTAAAAAAAAAAAAATTCATTAATAGTTAAAAATGCCTAAAAATGGAAAATATATTGAGTAGGTATAATTTCTATATCAAGGAAGCATGAAACAAATATTTAGCTAAGATAGCATTGTATAGAATCAAAAAAAAAGATATTCAAAACTTATCAATATCCGAACTCTAATAATAATATACGTGTAAGTTTCAAGTAGGTACTTACAAACGAATATTTTTGAAATATAATAAAATAACTAATGTGTAATTAAATAATCGATATTATTAATATTCAATTACGTCAAAATATAAACTTCAGCAATTAATTTAAAATATTTTAAAATACAATAATGTGGTAGGTTATATGTATTTTTGATATTTTTAGTTTTTATAAGGACTATTTATGCGGAATATTATATTAAATTTTCGAATCTTGATTTTTAAAATTGAAAATTTTATAAATTTTCAATTACAAAAAATAAATTGAATAATATTCATGATTTTTAACTTATAATGCTAAAACATTTATAAAAAATTGTTATGACTAAATATTTTCTATGTTTTTTAATTATCATATGAAAATTAATGAGGAGCTTTGTATTAGAAACGGAAATCTTATCATAGATAAATAGAAAAAAGTTGTAATTTTAAACTGTTTACCAATATGTGTTGTAACTTAACCAATGACACTAAAAAATCTAAGACATTTTGAAAGTTATTTAATGTTTACTAAATATAAATGCGAATATTTGTTTAACATATTCACTTATTTTTACCCCCCTAAAGTTATCAATTTTAGTTAAAAAAAAAAAGATTTGTTGGAAATAGTTTTTTTTTTAAATTATCTTTTTTTAGTGGTTTTTGTTTTTTCCCTGTTGTTTAAAAAAGAACCAGGATTTTTACTTTTGACCTCACCCTTGCTACCAATATGTCAACAAAATTAAACATTATACCAAGAACCACTTTCAAATTTTAAAATCTATGGATTTGTATTGCTTTTAAAGACGACGTATGATATACATATATATACCTATCGAGGGTGCCCATTTATGGCCCGCGTCTTATTTATAAAATCAAAATTCACTTTTTATTATTACTAAGAATTTTAATTTTTTAGCAAGCGTTTATAAATATTTATTAAATTATATAAAATGTATTTATAAATATGTGGGCTCTTGGCATGATTGTATATTTGTCCATGTGGCTCACGAACACGTTCATTTAGGCCACCCCTGATAAATATATATTTATAAAAAAACTAATACATATACCTACAAGTACATCACTCTGTTCAATATCTAAAAGTTATAATCTTTTTTTCTCTTAAATCAAATTAACAAAGTTCATATTTCTATTGAAAATCAATAAAAATTGTCAATAAAAACTACAAAAAAAAAATAATGTATAAAACTGTTTTTGATCAATTTGGTATACATAATATAGTGTCAGTACGTTTATTAGTTAATCGTACTAAACAAAATGTGCAAATACTATAGTTATAGATTATTTTGAAATAGTTGTTATAATTATAATTTATAATACTACTTGTATAATGTAATAGAACTAGTAGTTAACATATTAAATTCTGAATTTAAGTACAATTTTTACATTTGTATTGGATACGCTAAAAAATTACGATGACATTTGACATTTATCAAAATATATTGACGTTTTTGGTCTTTATACCTATTGCAGGTTATTTATAAAAGAATATAAAATAACAAAAGTTCATATTATAACAATAATAAGATGTATTTTGTCCTTAATTGCTCAAAGTTTACATTTAGTGTTTGTATGCAACTCGATCCATACATAAATATATTTTCAATTCTCAAAGCATGTGTGAAGTAAATAAACAAAATACGAAGGGAAATGGCTGTGACAGAGAATAAAATCCTGTCAACAATACCACGAGGTTGTTTGAAAAGAGGGATCGTATTTTATAAAGATAGAAAATTCATTTTTCTGCTTGAAAGATTTGTCTGTGTATATCAATCAATCGTTTTGTAATATTTTTTTTCATGTGATTTTTCGTTTCTCATGTAAATTGTTCAAATAATTCCATACACACGCATTATAAATATTATGCATATATAAATATTTTTGTCACATTCATTTTCGTTTTAGAATTGAATATTATAATATTATTTGTTATTTACTCTACAGAATGTCAAAAATTATAATACGCGATTAGTTTAGAAAATTTAAATTTGAAACACTGTTAAATTACAAAATATTATATTTATAAAAAATATACTTCTGTGAATATAATGAATTTGTTTTCTTAACACACAATCCAAAATATTTTACATATTTCAAAACTTTCATTTCGAATTAATTTACATTATTAATATGAAATTAAATAGGAGTAATAATTCAAACAACAATTCAAGTAAGAAATTGTGATATCCATTTAAATAACTCAAACAATTTACATAATACGTCTTATTTTCAATTAATTAATCAAAAAAATATCTAAATAAAAAATTAATATACATTTTTTATATTTTGTAATCATAGAATATGTATTGTTACATTACTGCATAAATGGTTTTGAAAAATAAATGAAAATTTCTGTATAAACGAACAAAAAATTAAAAAATAACAATTAGAGTTCACGTAGAAATTAACGACAGAATTACAAAAAATTTAAAAGTATTTATTTTTACTAGTATCACGTAAATTCCAATTAACAGTCGCCTAAAACATAATGTTGATGAGTAAAAAATAACTTAAGTTTAAAAAATATAAATATTAAAATTAGCCGTAGAGTAGAGAAAAAATTTCAGTAACACCATGAAATTATAGAAGTTAACGAAGCATTTTAAATTTAAATTTAAATTATAAGTATAAAATGTAAATTATAATATAACGTTATTATCTGTAGTCGTGAAAACTATCTCAGAAGCGACATGATATTAAATAGTGGAAGATCCATCGTTTTCAAATTATTTTACTTCTTAAATACCTAAGTCTTTCTATCTTGTTTGAGACTAGATTTTATGACGAAAAATTATATTTAAATGTTTATTAAGTAGTCAACGCCATAAAACCAAACTCTTCCCAATATACGATATTAAATTCTAATGTCAATAAAAAGCACATCCGAGCTTTATTCGTCGAACTCTAGTATTTAACTCTATTAATTAGATTTTCCTGCATACTTGCATATTTTTTTTTGTAAAAAAAATATAATATTTCAGTTATTTTAGTTATCGGAACATAATATTAAAACACATAGTTTAGTTTTCCCGATGTTTCTTTTCATTTTAAACTAATCAAAATGACATTAATAATTAATTTTCTTATACACATTTTTAGTATGCTCACTGTTGATGCATGCCTCAGGAATTTTAAGTGAAAAAAAATCTGAACAATTTACGAGGCACGGTAATAGTGTTTCGGTACTTAAACGTGAATAATTACGGACACGGTTCCATAGTAACCTCACGTTTTTCAATATCAATGCAACCTGCAATAAGAATATTAACATTATTCCTGGGTATTACTGTCCCATTTCAAACACTAATAACAACCAATATTAACACGACACAAAGATAAATAATAGACTCGGTCTACGCGGTAGAATACACAATAATCTACGTTATATATTATATATAATGCAGATATAGGTACCTACCGATTGTTTGAATACCTCTCTACGTCTTGCGGTTTAATTAAATTTGCCCTAAACGTGGTATGGTGTTTAGCATATCCTACGGGTTATAATTTCAATAATCAAGTTAAAAACTTTAACTTGTATGCGGTGGACATTTCGGTATAGTAAAGGGAAAGTTACTTTTCGTGTTGAAATTAATTTTATGGTACATTAAATATCCAAATTAAAATAAAAAGCGACATAATGAAAATAATAATGTTTTTAAATATTTGTATTTAAGTGTATAGGCAATATTATAACATAGCAGCAGCTACGCACAAAAGTTAAGTTCAGAAATACGTTTGTGAATATAACTGAGGTGGATAGTTATTTAGAAACTATATGAGTTTGATTTCATTTCATTTTGCAAATGTACATAGTACGTATATATTAAAACGTTTAAGTCTGTATACTGACTATACATAAATACCGAGTTTCTGTGAAACCGAGATAAAAGAAAAAATAAATTATTAAAGAATTCACCGAGCAAATATATATTATATATATATATATATATATTATACAGGCGCATTTTATAATAGCATTTAATTTCAGGAAAAAATAACTTTGTTTTTGTACAAACATCCAAATATACGGTTTTGCGAAAAACGTAAACATTTTTTTATTCAGTTTCAAGCGAGTAAAATTGTGCGCACTGTATGAACACAAATAAATTATGCTATGCGATACGTAGGTAACTATATATGATTTATTATATTCATTCGGTTGAATTATTTTTAAATAATCGGGAATTGCAGTTTTTTTTTTTAATATATAATATATTATATACCTAAAATATAAATCGTTCAAAGAAACCATTAAAAATCTTATTATCCCATATATTATAATCAATGCATTTTATCGCACGCTGAATCCTTAAAAGTCCCTCCCCCCCCGATAAAAAGGCATGTCTCCTGTAATTTCGAAAAGCAGATTTATCGCCGTGTTCCGCTGCGTCGTTATATCGCGTGTACACCGTACACGTATAGGTATACCTAGGTGGATTCCTGTCTTTTGGATGGTAAAATACTGCTGAGTGGATTTTTTGTCACGAAATAAAATATGTCTCACGCTTGCGCATTGATCCGTGTTCGAAACTTGCGGTCATTTTAAAATCGTCGCCACCGCAGCAGCACGACGATGATCACCCGAAAAACGTGCAAATTATTATAATATTATATAGTTTTGCATTTTTTATGATAGTATTTTTTACTGGAGGTAACCGGAGTCTAAAAGAGTCTATATAATGTCGGATAGAAGGTACCTAATGGTTGCGAGTGGGGAGATGATCGAATTTTTTAAGCGTATAATATTTAATGGTATAATAATTAATATATCTATATAGTACATGAATTTATAAAATGATGTTACAAAAAATATAAAACTTAACAGTTTAATTATGGCCTCATTGTAATTTTAGCTTTTACAAAATTAAAAACATAATAAACATCAACGAGTATTAAATTACGTACGTATTAATAATTTCCTCTATACTAATGTTTTGCTCATATCAGTTAAACTAACTCAACATTCAATCATATTTTCTTATTTTAAACAGGCCACGTTCAATTAAAATCTTAAATTTCAAAGATGTAATGATCCGATGTTATTGAATTTTTAATAAGCTACTCTCGTATGTACATGATTTTATTTATTTTTATAATAACCTTGCAGGTTATTATTATTATTGAATATTAGATCTGCCTATACCTATGTTGTTATTATTTTTGTTATATGATTATTTTTCAATCAATAATATAATCTTGAGTATACAATTTGGATGGTTTTTATTTCATCAGTATTTTAAAAATTGGAAGTTATTAAAATTTGAATTTTAAAATGTATATAATTCTCATCATAATAGCTACAGTGCCTACATTTTAATATTATACAATATACTTTAATTATTTTTTTTTATAATTCTGTTATTTTTAAGCGACAAATGTATATTATTATTTATTTATGTGAGTTATACATATCATTTATTTATTTTCTTAAGAAATATTTCTAAAAAAAAAAAAAATGGTCAGACGATAAAAGTTTATTTAGTATTTCATTATATTAGGAAGCTATCAAGTATATACTAGAAAAATAATATAATATAAAGCAAAGTGAGTGTCAAATGAGTTTGGACAGACAATTTAACAAACGGATGAACGTAGTTTACTTTGTATGTACCTTTTTAACAGAGATAAAAATTTGGGCACAGAATGCAATATACCTTTTTACCCAAATCAAACGAAAATGTTCAATTATGTACTTGGCATATTCAGAAATCAAACGAGAAGGGGCTTGTTAAATTTGTGATTTTTTATAAAAAAAAAAAAAAACTGACATGTTATGAAGTTGCTAGAAACTTATATTAAAACCAACATGATATATTGTAGGTGTAGCTTAAAAAAAAGAGCTTTATGAGCATATATTATTATATTTACATGTATAATTTATTTATGTTTATATCTAATACCGTCCGTACCTTTATACATTTAAATGTTAACAAAATTAATACGCGGTATTTTAAGAACGTCTTTATAATATAATCGATTTGATGTTTAATCACCTATCAGATTTTTGAAAATGTCAAATTCCAAGGAAAAATCATAATATTTTATAACTCAACACTTTTATTACCCATACATATATACCTAACCACATGCGTATCATTATTACGGCACACGTTTCATTATTTATCGTCTACCTATATATATACCTATAACCTATGATAACGATGTACAATACGAAAATCGGTACTTTTTTATTATTATTATTATTATTCAATATTGTACCTACGCGTGTTATAGCACACGCAGTAAATTATAATATTATTATATCGACTAGGTTTTTTTTTTTGCATTAACGACACTATACCCATCTTCCCTCCCCTCGACCAACAAGTCGATTAAAAATAATACGTCTACTATATATTACTACGCCGCCACCGACACTCACACGACGTGCACATGCGGTGCGTGTGCGAATGTATATATATATATGTGTGTGTAATATAATTCACACGTTCGTATTGCGGCGATGACGATGATAATTTAAGTAATAATAATACGTATAATACATAATATTTTATGGAGCCAACAGCGTTTTGGGACGCGCGCGCTCTACAGCGCAGACGTTATAATAATTTGTCCGGTAATCGTTGCGGTGTATTTCGTTTCTATTTTCGCCCAAGTCGTCGTCGGCCGGCTGCACGCGCCCGAGCACACGAGCACAAATTAAATTCGTACGATATAAAATAATAATCCTACACACGGTACGTCGTTGTATTATACGCGAACTGTGCAGACGATATATTACATTATTATTATTATTATTTTATACAAAAGTGATTATAACATATTAAACTACTATGTGTAACTCCCGTGTACACTGCAATATAATAAGAGTATATTATAATTATAATCATTATAAATATTTTATACAACGCGCAGCGTGCGGCTCCGAGTCGCGTGTCGAAATATCATATTATTATGTGCGTTACAAACGAATTCGGGATCGTACGCGTATATTATGTATTATTATATTATATACCTACACATCCGTCGAAATTCCACTACATATTATATAGAGATTCGCTCGGCACGTTATTGCGAAACGTCGACGAAGACGACGACGACGACGACAATCATTATTATTATTAGTATTACATTTTTTACGTACATTTTTGTTTTTGGAATTTCGTCCCCCAGCAAACGATTTTCCTGCAGCACTGTCATCAGATATTTTATGAAGCGAAACGTCGAATAATATCACGAACCCCGTGTCTCGCACGCTCTCTCATATAATATTATTGTATTGTTGTTGATGTTGATGTTATTATTATTGTTATTATAATCTATACCGGACTCAATGTCATCGCCATTATTATATATGTATATAGAGATGCTCGTAGGATCGCCCCAAAGCCGAACACGACTGCAGATAAAGCCAGTGTCGCTTTCAAAGGGTAGTGAGAGGGGAAGAGGATTGTCCTCCTCGTACCACGCCGCTGGAAGTTAAGCTTTGATTTTTGCCATTTATAGATTTATAGTAGGTAAAAATTGTCGTTTTAACGTATAAACTATTGATAAAAAACGAATATTATTTCAAATAAAAAAATGGTAAAATTGATTAATGCGGGTATAGTGATAAGGGAACTCTTGTGACGATTTCACTCACATCCCCACCACCCGTCCACCCCAACGGTTGAGCTTCAGATACACCGCTATTGACAAAAATCACGGAGCCCGACGTGCAGGGTTATTGGTATGATTTGGACTTGTGATGGTATTATTCTTGACGCAAAATTATGTGATGGTTATGAGTTTATGACAGTAAGTCTTGCTGCAATGTCGAAGTCATACAACGATGCCAACACATCGCTTTTCGGTTCATTACCGCTGCGTGTCGACTTGAAAGGAACGACGGTATAATGTTATTATGCAGGTACACATATTATATACCATGCAGGTATATTATATGATAATATAATATACCGCTGTCCAAGTTTATCCGTAAAGTACGAGACGACGCGTCAATTCAACGCAGCCATTCAGTACGACTCGCAGTAGTTTGATACGATATCAGATTATTATCAGGATAAGTTATTTCAATGCAAATGTCCACGCATGTATGAATATCGTGTGTATATAGACTGCAGTTATTTGATTTAGATGTATGCATGTACTAAAATTGTGAATAGTTTTGTTATTGCAGGAACTTTCGGTGTAAATTAAGTCGTAAAAAGTGGGTTTTTTTTGTTTTGGGAGGGAAGGGATACTCGCATACATTAATTTTATCTCGAAAAAAAACTTCATAACATAAAAACCCATACATATTTTATATATAGTTTACCCAACTACTTAAACTTTTAATTGCGTAATATATTGTTGTAATATACATCAAACTATATAGTTACGGTTCGTAGATTTTATATATTATTTTATTTAATTTTTCAAGTATACGGTATACGATTTTTTTTTTTTGGCGATCTCCGCTGGTGTCTCGATCATATATTATTATCCGTAATCCAAACTGTTTATTTTTAATTTCATGACACGCAACTGCTGCACAAGCGATGACCGCAAACGATAGATCTTACGTGCAGATGCGTGCGGTAATAGTTATTGCGGAGTAGCCCACGGGTGACGCGCGTACTTATATATGTGTGACGTGTGTGTGTGTGTGTGTGTGTGTGTGTGTGTGTGTATTAAGTATTTTGCATATAATATTATGATGTTAGATGTGCACTCAAAAATGCACTTTGTTCCGTTTCGGACGATCGAGATACGGATATATACACATGAATACGTCTTACATTTTACATTTTCATCATGCGCGACGTGCGCACGTGCATTTAACTGTTTTATTCTTTTATTTTCTAAACGCATTGGAAACACTGTACATAATATACTCTACGACTAATATATTCTTTTTGTTTTTAGTTATTTTTCCATACATTACTATACGTACGTATTTTGTGTAGCTTCGCAAAGTAAAACTTTTAAATAAGATCTATCTAGACGATGTAATAATAATTTTGTTTTGTATGTATTATCGTTTTGATACTTGGAATTAATGTGCACGTAGCGTTAGTGTCGGTGGCGTAGACGGTATTTTTAGATATACAGTTCTGTTTTTTTATGTAAAAAGATTGTAGTACTCATATCGAAGCGACAGTATGATTGTTTTTTCTTTCGATGACCTGCAGCAACGTTTATACTATCCGTCTGTATTGAATTCTGGAACAGTAATGTATGTATCAATATGACGGGTAAATTGTCAGATGTCACCAACGTTGCTTAGAGAATAAAAAGTGTAAAATGATTACTGCATTGTACGTATTGAACGATTCGCAGATATGGACGTGTAAGTGCGCTGTGAGCAATACGTTCGTCGAATGAGCGAAATTAATCGTTGTCAATGCGAAAGTCGACACGTGTCGTATTTGCGTCTGATGAGGACGTACATAAATATAATGAAACTTCTTAAATACTGGATTCAATATTAGGTAAAATTTCGTCGACCGAAAGTGTGCGATATATTTTATTTTAGAGGTTTCACTGTATAACGTAATATAATGGTACCTATATCCTCTACATAGGTACTTACCTATATAATTTAATATAACTATAATTACAAATAATGATCGAGAACATCATTTAGATTTATCAAAAACGATTAATAATTTTGTATAAAAAAAAAAGGCACGCGAACGGAATTTTGATTTGATTTTGTGTTATTTATGATTCAATGTACGTACGTAAATTAATTTTTTTTAAAAAATGATTAAGACTGATTTGTTTAAAATGTTTTATTTTTATTGCTGGAATACTTGTTTGATAGTGTCGAATATAAATAATACGTATAATATACTACTTTGAATTAAAATTTAAAATATGAATTAAAGAGGCCTTTGTTACACACAGCTAAATTATGCTCGTGTTTATGGGGCGAACCGCAAGTTTGGGTGTAGTGTACCGAACGGGGCATAACTATAGCTAATAGCTATTATACTATAATATATCGTGTTGTGAATGCATTAGTTCGGACATCAAAATATGTTTTGTATATAGTGCGCAACATCTAGTAATATGTAGTTGAAACAAATGCAATTAATTAGCCGTTGTTTTTTATTTTTTATCAAAAAAAAAAAAAAACCACTTGCATTTCAAAATATTATTATCGTCTAGTATGTATACAAGCAGTATTTATTTTCAACCGCACAAATCGTAGCGTCGTGATAGTTTCTTCCATAATATTATAGTACCTACCTACGCACTTGTCTGCCGAGCTTGCGATATATAACGAGATCGTATCTATATTATACCTAAACCATATTTTATATTCATGACGATGATCGCTTACAATACAATCGGTTTTACGTATAATTATTAGCTATTTTACATATTTACATCTATCATAATATATACATATATTTGTATGTTTTAATCCTGTAATACTCTATACGCACCTAAATATATAATAATAATAATAACGTGTTATAACGTGATTGTGAGAGTTACACTTTTTATCATATTTTCTCGGTAATATTTTAAAGTAGATAATCTATATTCGTGACAGGTGCCACACGATAGTCCAGACCTATAACATGGAAATATGTATAACTGGATGAGTATAATAATATACATAATATTATCACTCATTGGCAATCATCGATACTCAAAAATATAAAATATAAATAGGTATTTGGTTTTGAACATTAAATTCGTATAATAGTTTATAAGTGCCTCACAAAAATATTTTTTTAATTCTTATACTGAGAAAATTAGTCTCATCGAAAACCTGCTTAATCGCCAATGATTGACATTATTGTGCTGGCGTGTATTATGTACATACCTATGTTAGGAATCAACTGCATAACGTTTTATTTTTTATATGTATGTAGAGCAGTGGTTTTAAGTCGAGGGAACAGGAACTTATTCTACAAGTAGAAATTTCAGTAAGCAGTATAATGGGTCAATATATAATAAATAATGATAAAAAATTATTACAATAATTGTATTTAACAAAAATTAAATTATCACTATAGATAGATAATTTATTTTTAACTGAACAGTTTGAACTTTCAACGCGTTCAACATTTTGTGTCCCAATTGATAGTATAATATAATCTATAAATCATGTGGATTTGAACTATATTTGTTTTTTTGTGTACTTTTAATAAATTAAATTGTCTATTATTTTAAAATTGTATAGTTTTATTTATTATTTTTGTAATTTAATGGAGAATAACCGTCTGACAATACTGGTAAAAAGGTCGCTTTTTGTTAACGTTCCGTCAAGACGTCTTATAGGTACAAGTTTGAAAACCACTGCAACTTAGAAAATTAGATCACATTAATTTCACGCGTATTAAATGGGTTGAATCTAAATTCTTTGTGCCACATAGATTATTGCAATATTAATATCATTATTCGATTATCATTTATTATAGCAACGGTCGTTAAACCATAGCACCATATAACCGCGGATCTGACCTGTAACATAATGTAAAAATGTAATATAAATATTGTCTTAACACAGTGTTAATAAATAAACAACGTTGAGCAGTACCTATATAGATATTTAAATCAATACCGTAATAAAAAATAAATTTGTATTTTTTTTCCGGGTGAAGGGGAGGGGCGACATCGGAATGATTTCAGTGCCATTTCTGGCCGAAAAAAAATATAAGAAAGCCACCGCCTGTATACATAATATTATAATATCGTATCCACGCTATTACAATAGGAACAATGAGGTGTCACGCCACCCTGCGGAAATGCAACGTTCGCACAACGTGTTCGAGGATGCGATCATATCGGCGGGGAGGTTGACGAGTAAAATATGATGTCCGTCACGAGCATGCTCGGCTGCAGACCGAGATCGATATTATTATAATAATAATAATAATATAGCTAGCTGTATACAATAAATTATAAAATACATATTATATAAATTGAATTTAAACGGGAGACGGCCGCTCATTGGATTATCGTATTTTCGACTTTGGGACTATTGTAACTAAAACCGAATAATTATACTACTCGCCATAGACCAGGGCCGAGAACTGCGAAAATTTGAATACGCAAGGGAAAAAAAAATCAATAAATGACACGCAACGGTGTTTCCTTTGAAATATAGAAGGTTTGGTGTATTTATAATATACCTATACGTATGCGAGTTTTCGGTACAGTGGTAAATGCAATCGATTATTAGGAGGTATTCAAACATAATATTTTATATAATTTATTTGTTTTTTTTACATGTAATATTCAATACAAAACCTCGCAAGGTTAGGTATTGTATGGGTAAAAGCACTTAAATGGGATTTAAAACAAAAGAAAAACAAACTAAAAGTACCTATCATGGAATTAAAAATGTTTGTCGCCAACAGTCGAGTTGTTTACCCTAAACTTATTGACGTTTCAATACAACACAAATGGAATATGTTTACCATTCAGTTGATATTAAAAATGAATAATATAACAATTCTTATTGTCTGTTTATGCAGTGTATAAATAATAAATAATATGCGTTTTACATGACGTCACACTTGAATTGCTTGTTACATATTGTGTTTAATATATTATATTATTATAGAAATTTAATAATACACATAAAATGTTTGTATAATATGATTTATATTTAAGTTAGATAATGAGAATTAAAAATAAAAACAAAAACCAATAAAATATAAATACGGAATCGTTGAAATTATTTTAAATCGTACCCAATGAAAGAGCGAGTTTTTCTTTAATATAAATGTGTTAAAAAATATAAAATTTAATAATCTCACGGAATCAAACGCGAACAATTTATTCCAATATCCGTTTTGTAATATAAATCATGTATTCATGTATACTTCGATTTTAAAGCTGTTCTATACTATAAGTTTTTTACACACAAACTGATATTTATTTTTATGTTAGACGTCACGATGTCTTTGAACGTCTTTTTTAATATTCAATACATATTCTATGTGATTTATCATCCATCTATAAACATTGGTTATTTAAAATTGCTATAAGAATTTGATCAAATGTACACAGAAGATCTTTTTATATATCGCTCGACCTACTCACACAAATACATAATATACAGTTTACACTCGTACATACATAAGTATTCAATAATTATAAAAAATTTATAAATTCTTTGATCCCTATAGTTGCTTAGTGATCATGTCTAATAGGTTAGACCAAATACATAGTTAAAACCTCTGTGAAATACATATTTTTTTTTTCAAAGGTAAGACGTAGGTAATCCTAAGCTTCATCACTAACAAATATAAAAAAAGAACATTCTACCTTACATAGGTATTATATTATTATTCTATTTTTATCATACCAAAGTTTTAAAGATTAAAGGGTTTTTTAAAGATAATAATGTATAGACAATAAAAATACAGTTAATAAAAACTAAAATTTTGTTTTGAAGCATTTTTTTTTTAAGTTCTATTTTAGGTTTGATAAATATTTTGAACTATTATAAACGTGTAGGTATTTGATCGATATGACGTGAGTGATAATTATACATTTGTATTTATTTACATTTAATGGCAATAATTATTATTTATAAACGATTTACCTATGTCCACTACCTAAATACCATTTTAAATATTTTTTTATTATATTATAATACGTACAGGTAGTTAAATATAAATTCCATATCCCGTCTGTTAATGTTAATTAATATTTTATCATTAAGCTTCTAAAAATATTTCCAACTTAAAACGTATTTTTATAAATCGTTTTTAAAATACACTCGAAATGTGTTTAAATCGTTCATGTTTGCAGTAATTGGTTACTTATTGCTTTAAAAATATTTATTTAAGTATTATTTTATATAGTATAATATCATTTTCGGTATTTTATCAGACTATTTTCTATCGTTTAATATCCAATATATCATAATATAATTAGTCTTCTACTTATTCAGTATTCTACAAATAGAAATTCAGTGAGCAGTACTATTAGGTGCTAATTAGAAACAACAATATTTTATATATTTTTATTTGTGGATTTTTTATTGTTTGAATAAAATAATGAACTATAGGATTTATATTATGAAATAATTCTTATTAATTATGTTAATTGAAACACTTTAATCTACGTATACGAAATAATCTGCATTTGATATACTATACGATATTTATGTAAAAGCTTTTAGTACAGGAGCTTTTAAACTTAATTTAAATTCAATTTAGCTTTTAGTTAGGTATAAGTACTTATAAAATATTGTACCTAACTAGGTTTATGAATACGAACCTATAATATAAACTATAAGCTGCAATATGTATGAACACGTCAATAATGATAATACTTATTATAGATTGAAAAAAAATAAAAATAAAACATGAAGAGATTTCAATAATAAAAATGAATATTTCCACTAGTATGACATAAAGGTCATAATGGGGAATAGGTGAATAATAATGTATTGAACCATAGCAAATGCTTCAAATAAATTGGGTACTTCGTTATTCAATATCCCATACTCGAAATGGATTCATAAAATAACTTTAATTCTAAAAATATGTTATTTTTTGCAATTCATACTCATTTTGTTTATATTTAAGAAATAATTTTTAATATGTATCATATTAATGCCTATTTATCGTGATCGTTATAGTTCTGTTAAATATTTAATATTTATTATTAGAATAAAAATATTTTTTTTGATTTAATTATTAAAATTCGCATAATTTGTTATGAATTACCTTTTATTTTTGTTTTACCATTGAGTGGTCTTAAGTCAATAAATAAATACAACCGTAAGAATTTACATTGAGCCAATATATATAAAATAAAACCTGAACTAATTTATGGGCATTAAATCAGCTTAGTAACTCGGAAAGAAGAATAAAATAAACAACGATACTTTAATATCCATTAAAACAACAAAAAACAAATTAAAATATTCGTTATTATCAACCAACAGAATCTCATGCCTAGCTCTTTACATTTTGATAATAACAGTTTACAACAAATTTACATTTAATAATGAAATATAAAAAATTTATAAAAACGTGTTTGTGGGAAAATATTGTGATGCAAAATATCAATAAAGTGACTATGGCAATGGTGACCATTCTTTACATCAATATATTTTATTTATATCTACATATTAACGACAGCGTGATTTCTATATAATTTGATAAATTTCAAACTTCAACTGATAGGCGGGTATTAAGTGCATATTTTATAAATGTCTGTGATCCAATTGTTTATTATTGACACTTGCTTCGTAATGTTTTTATATCAACAACTTCGGTACATTTTCAAGTTATAGTAACGATGCTCATTCCTGTGGTTATCGATAATGCCTATACAAGGCCAATAACCAAAGCTCCAATTACTTCGGATTTAACCGACGAGACGTGATATTTTCCTGCATGTGGCCAGGTTCCTGTCTATGACTATTTATTTTATTATAAGGCCAAACTAAAACGAAAATTATTAGTAGCTTGTAGCGAGGAAAAATACACTACCTATATATCTCTGCCCGTTTGTTAATATAAAACTACCCTTCCATTAATCCATAATCCACTCCCTATCTCCGAATGATTCTCGTATAAAAAATGCTCCATCGCTCCACATGTATAATAAAATAAACGAAAAATGTTAAATGCTGTGCGTATTTCATCCGATTAATGTGCGCGATGTGTTTATTATTTGACAATTTTATTGAATCGTTTAACTTAACTTTACTCGTTATTATTCTAATTTTGCATATTTTATGTGTTCCTCAATAAACGGAATTGGAAAGAATTTTAGCGTTAATAAGACTACATGCAGTAGTTATCACAAACATTAAAATGTTATTAGGTACGAATTATAAGTGTTTAATTAATTTATCTGTTGTTTGGAATTTGAATTACATTGGACCGAGTTCTATATAGTTGATATTATATGCACTATGTATTCTGGTCGTATTTTAACACATTGTTCCAGTTCAAAGCCTATAAAACTATAATACATTTTAATATTGTGTTCGTAGTACGACGCTTATTATAGTTTAATGCGAAATTAAAAAAATATTAAAGAATAGGTAATTATATCTTAATAAAATTTAATTATATACAGCATGATTGTATTTTAGTTATTTTAGTGTTGTACAAAATGTATTTAATTTTAGGCGTTGTTCAAATTTTAAATTAAATATACAATACTGGTCTATTAGATTATTTACTTTGAATAAAAAAAAGTGATTATTTTATCTATATTGATGAATCTATATACTTATTAATTTAGGTATTCGATTTAAAGGAAGTTAAATGGCATAATATATTAAAATTGATAAGAAAAAAAAGTCGTTGCCTAATGCCTCAGTAGAGTTGACACACATAAAAGATTTGCTGATAAATCAAATATTCAGCTATTTCAATATAACTTTTAGTAACTTTTGCAACAAGTTATATTAATACTGTAGACTACAAAGACATTTTTAAAAGTATTTTAAGCGTTAATACATTAATTTATAAATACTATAGACAGTTATTTATGTATTAATGAAAATAGTTTTAAACAAAAACTAATTAGTGTTTTACATGTCAAAATGTCAAATCATCAATTAAATCTCTGTAGCATTTATGTATAATGTAGAATGAAAATAATATTATAAATTTAAATCGCTGTTTTTAAAAACAGTGTTTAAATGAATTTATATATTTTTTTTAATATTTAAATAATAACTGTTAGGTAATTTTTTTTTTTAACACACTAAAAAAAAATATGATTATAGGAAATTACCATGTTTAACATAATAATAATAATAATATTTAATTTCATAGTACATGAGGCCAACGGTGTTTTTTTTTTTTGCAAAATATTTCAAACAATAATCAATATATTATAATTTATTTTTTAAAAAAAATATAATTTTATACAAGTATCAAAGTATCCCTGTTACTAATAAACAAATCAAATTTACGTTAATTACCTACCACTGTAATTTGTTATTTATTATTAATTATTCGTAAAATTCACGTTTCCAAATTTACATGCAATATGTATAATATTGTAAATATTTCCTTTTTGTGAATCCAGAAGAAAGTGAAAACATTTCCTTTATTTAAAAAAAAAAATAAAATGTTGATTTCAGTAGATAAAAGGATCAGTCATTTATATTAATGATGAAAGTAAAATAAAATATGCGAATTAATTAATTAACATGGAATATAAATTAGGTGTGCACAATTAAATTGTTTTTTCGTAATTAATCATTTGTTTAAATAATTATAAAATAAACAAAATGTTTTAAACTATTCTAGTTGTTGATAAATTATATTGTACAAAACAAAAATAATAAATAAATAATAAGCATGCTGTATTTACTGTATTTATAGATATTGTAAATAAAGATTTAATACATTTGAGATAAAATAAAAGGTAGGTAACTTTTATTTAAATGATGTTATAATTACAGTCTGAGCATAAAATAAAAATAATGATATCTTTCACGCCAAACCTTGTGGAATACGTATGAACCGATTTCCTATGTATTTAAATTATCGGTGAAGTCGGTAATTCTTATCCTGGAATTCACGAGTTGATTCTGTGGCAATAACGCGTAACTAAAATACTTAATAATAATATATATAATTAACAAAAAACTAATAATAGGTATAATATTCATCATTGTGTGTCTACAAATACACCTAAATACAACAACTGCACCTGTATTGGTAAGCGTATGACGTGTTACACGGCGAGCACACACGGCCAGTTCGAAAATTACACCACGCAGTAGTGCACATAATACGGTACGTACCGTATATTATATACCTAACGTGTATTTTACGGAAAATACCTGCAGTTAATAGGTATTAATTATAATTATAATATCGAAAAATTATAAAATTCCGTACTCGGCACAAGCTACCGCGTCGCAGGTTAATAACGATTAATGAACTACAACATAATACAAAATAATAATATGAACACGACTGCGATCGGATTAGTTATGTACTAAAGCGCGTATTTACGCTGTTCGCCGAAGAGAAAATCTGGGAAACTGTGTTTTAGGCATTTCGTATTATTATTGGTGTTATTTTTTTTTTTTTTTTTTTTTTTTTTTCATTCGCTTCGCTTTAATAACGCGTGATCCACACTCGTAGTGTTGTGCAAATGACGTGTAATGATGACGTTTAGGAAAGCGATGGTCAATTATCAATGAAGTGGTTCGTTAACGTTCATAATATATACGTAGCTATAACATATAAGCCTCGCGTAGTCACCGCACTTTTCAGCCGTATAGCTGCAGGTCTCACTGCCGGCTGAATGTTATTCAAAACCCGATGAAATTTACACCATTTTTATTGTATTATTATTATACGTATACAGTGCATATAATATGGGTAGTGGGTATCTATATAATATAATACTTATAATATATTGAATATAAAATGTGTTTTTTTTTCTATACTTACATTTTTTTCGTCAGAATATGAAACATGACCTATTGATTTTCGCTTCATAAAAGAATGTTACAGAATATCCGCGGAGGTTCTCTGCCGTTGATGGCGGAGCGGGTGGAAAAAAGTGTAGGTAAGGATAACTTTCGTGTTCATGAGGGAAAGTAATTAAAGCCGAATAATGACAAAAAGAAAAATAATATCGCATTTTGAATTATATTCAAATTTGTATTTATCAATAAGATTAAAATATAAAAATGTAATTCGCATTAAATACAAAGTAAATTAATAACGTATAATTACTATTATTTCGTTAATATATAATATGTACTGTAATTTATATAGTTGTGCTATACCAACTTAATATGCCTCCTGAGATAACGAAATATTAATTAAAACAATTAGTCATAGTTATAGCTAAGTAGAAGAAACAATACAACATTTAAGAGTATGTTTTTATAACATCGCGCTTTCATTGTTGTTTATGAAAACACTTTCATGTTTTTTTTTTGTTTTTTACATATATATACTTGTTAATTCACCGATATAGTTCCTACGAATTATAGCGGTTTGCTATACCGACTTGCGGCGTTGGGGCGTAAAAATACCGGAAATAAATGTATAAAAATTGTGTTTAAATGTGTGTGTGTGTATAGGCGCACTTTATAATACACTTTTGTAAAACTATACAAATAATATATTACATTCATTGTTTTCTAAAGTATTGGTAAGCATTTTTTAGCTCTTAAAGTATTGATCACAAAGATTTATAAAAGATAGCACTGAAATCCATATTAATTTTTACATTTTTCACGTCATTAAACTGTCAAAACAAATACTGAATTATTTAAAAATTATTTTGACATGTTAGATGTTTACATTTGATAGTTATTTTATTTGTATACCTACTGTGCCTAAATAGGATACTTCCGATTTGAGAATCATTAAACTATAAAAAATTTTTTTCATTACATTTGAATTTATTTTTTTATTATTTAGTTGATTACAATTAGTAATAGGTATCGTTTTTTTGCTTTACGTATTTAATATTGATTAAAATGTCTTAATATATACACACAATATAGCCCTTTTTGTGACTATATATATATTGTTATAAGTACTTATTTTTTTATCAACGATTTTTAATAATTTATCGACCGTCTCTTTAGAATTTAACTAAATACTATCGTATTCCATCCCTAAATTCATATCTACTTATTATACTTACATGATTAGCCTGCTTAAAATTTTTATTATTTTTAATATTACATTAAAACAACGGTTATGGTAACACGTTTTTACATTTTGCCGTTTATAATCTCGTCGTAATATAGTACTATATTTAATATACCATTCATATACCTACCTAGTATACAATCTATATTTATATAATGATATATTATAGGTATATACTTAATAATCATTAATTAAAATGTTAACATTATTATCTTGTCAATTCAGTTGGTCTAAAAAAAAAAAACTTTCAACCAATTTCGATGATAAAAATAATACGTGTGTAACTTGAATAATATGCGACCACACTCAAGTTACACAACCGTGGGTTAAATTGCATAATGAAAACTCGTTGATGTTTCCCGTTTAAATAATGGCATTATACAAAAGGGTCAGTAGCAATGTACGTTTTAATGACAAAAAAAAAAATCTACCCTTATTAGTAATGATATTCCACGAGGATAAACAAAAACAACATAATCGCTAAGAAAAGTGACCTCTGGTTTATAAAACACATGTTTGTTTAAATCGAATATTAATTGGACAACAAAACAAACATGACGTATTGTAATTAACGCTAGGCCAATCATTATTTTATTATTTTATTTTTCAAAAAAGTCCATGCATTATATATTTTTATAATGATATGTACGTAGGTATAGTCTTAAAATGTATACCTATTTGTCAAGTTTATATTTAACCATAACAAATGTAATGCGAAAAGAAAATATAAAAACACAAAGTAGGCAATTCTGATTTTATATTATTGTTATTTATGTATATTGTAATGGTTAAAGTTTAAATTAAAAGTATATAATATCGTACGTAATTTTAATTCGTTTTATGAAGTGAATGGGTATAGTAAAATTATCTGAACAATACCTATATATAGGTAAGTACTTCTATAGAATATGTTCGGTATTTTCAACATAGTGTCATAGAATTTAGATACTTATCATTTCGTTTGAATAGGTAAGTATAATATTGATATATTTATTTTTAACCAGCTCGTTTTGAAGCTTTAATAAGGTAACAAAACATTTGAATAAGCCGAAGTTGCCTGTTAACAAGACAAATTCGGTTTCTTTTTAGTTTGCGTTTCACAAATCCTATTTAGATTAAACGATAAACTCTTTTATAAATTTTAATTAAACTCTGGTCGTTTGTATTACAAAAATATTCATCATAAAAACCCAGAGTTGTATTTGATAATATACATATAATGTTAACGGTTATAGCATGTGCATATGTTAATAAACGTGTGCATTAAAACGTGATATGCTGACAGCTTATTCAACATAATATCATGTATGAGTTTTTCACAGAATTTAAAATATTGTACTTAAAGACCTTACAAAGATTAACAATATACTGCCATTAGAGATGAATGGAAAATTAAGCTTATTTTAGCTGACTTAAGAAATATCTCAGAACAGTTGTCATGACGTAATAAGCTACCGTACTCGATATATTCCAATAAATGAAATTAAAGTACATAGATATAATATGAAATTCTAACGAATACGTTATTGTTTAATGTATTACAATCTCTTATGATTTCAGTGTATCTACCAAAAAAATATTGAATTGGTATTATATACATTTATTTAACATAAAATATAATAATAATATTAATGAAAATATGCACATATGATACAATTATTGACACAACTATAGTTATTTTGTAAATTATGTCAAACGATTATTGGTTGTTGATATTTTAAAATATAACAGCGTACCAAACAACATCATTAAGGATACAATTTTTACCAGAGAATATAATAATAATAATAATAATATTATAATATACTCATTGCTCATGTGATTAATATTTTACTGCAGATTTTAAATAAATGAAGTCACACAGATTTTACTAATTTTTCGTGTTCGTCTTCAGTGTATCCAACGAACCTATATGAAAACAGTTCGGAAATTACACGGAGTGTGTCATTGTCTATATAACTCATTAAAAGTGAATTAGCGTTATTTTTTATCAGGTAGTTAGTATTTTACTTATATAAAATAAACGAATATAAAACTATTTATGTCTAAAATACGGGTAGCCCTGCACAATAATGGTATTTATCATTTCATGAATAATATTTTATGGCAGGTAGGTACGTTTTATTCAAAATGGATTAGTATTTTTAAATATTCTAAATGTTTAAAAATTAAACTGCATCATAAATAATAAAACGATACATATTTTATCGATCGTTTATTTATATGTATATTTTAAATTCTGAGCAAAGAGATGAATATTGTACTTATTGATTTTATAATGATATATTATTTTATTAAATTAAAATTATCTAATTGTTGAGATTACATCAAATTTTGGGGCAATAAAAATGCTTCAGTTTACCACATTGAAAGTTGTTTCTGGTTACAAATTTGATCTAGTTAATATTATTTTTAAATTTGAAATATCGAAAGTAAAATACGTAGTTTTAAAATAACCGAGGACAGAAAGGAAATAAGGAAAAACCAGAATTTTCACTTAAAATCAATATTCAATAAAATCGATTTTGTTTTTTTTGTGTATGTAAAAATTACTTTTAAAATAAAATAAATTCATTAACTAACTAATTTAAAAGTAACCTAACTCAAACTTCTTAACCCGTTAATGTCTGTCTTGACTTTTAGTTAAAATACATTGTATGTTAATATGAAATCCACAATAATAGTGTATTGGGGGCATTAACAAAATAATATATTTATGATAGAGGTATAATAATTAATAATTAATAAAATATCTTTATTTAGTATTTATGACAAAAATAAAATTTATTTTTATTAAAATTACTCAACCTTTGAACCAAAATAATTCTACTTAAAATTTTGTATTTATATAAAATGAAATAAAACTAATAAAATCGCTTACTTTAAATAAACGAATACTACAGATTATGATATTATCAGATTTAATAGAACAATTACTTAACCGATTATATCTTTCAATATTTGCAATTTTTGAATCTTTATTGAATTTATAAAACACAAATAATAACGCTAATGAACAGCTTTATTCAAAAATTTGAATCAATTGTATTTTTTTCGAAAACCGTTGTTGTAATTGAAGTTTATTTATCATACATTGCTAAAGCGAATTACAGACAAATTTCCATTAATGTGTACTTTCTAATAGTAATCCCTTTATTACTGGATTGATTTTAATTCCTCAGCAAAAATATACTTGTAATGTAGTTAATACACGCATAGGGTAGCTAACCTATATAGAATGTTTCCACTCTAGACAGCAAACTATATACCATTAGTTGCGAACACGATTAGTAGTTTTTAACCTTGCCACTGCAGTTTGCATTAATGTTTGCCTCGATATCGAATAGTTTAAAAACAAATCTTTTTTTTTCATGTGTATAAATTATATTTTTTTTTGCTCGTGGTTTTATTGGCTTAAATATTAATACAAATAAATAAAAATAAATACATCAAATATGCATTTGATTAAATGTAAAATAAATAGCGTAGATTTACTGTGGCCAATAGTAAACTAGCGCTACATAACGTGGCATTTATCATTTTGTTTAAATAATTTAAACTTAGTCTGAATAGGCACCGTCAAAATAGTGTTGAGGGGTTTGATATTCGTGAGTGTAATATTCCCATTTAACTCGATTTCCTTACTTTATTTTTGTTGTGTGATATAATTGCGCAATATAATATGATTTATATGGATTGGCAAATATTATAATATGTATAACGTTAGAGATTGAGAATCTATGATGGCCGTTAGTTTAATAAATAAAATAAAAATATCTATCTCGGCACGAAAATTCTACTACATAATTTATGTATATAATCAAAACAAAATGAATATAAAGGATGACAACAATCGATCGAATGTGACAAATTAATAACGATTTGAGCACGGCCACTGAACGACTCATTGCGTTTAATATGATGAAAAGAGACTAACCACGTCTGATTATCGATTAGGCGCATAATGTATATTGTAAGGGTACACGTAGAATTTAAACGGCAGTGTACTGTACATAACATATTATATATACTATGTGCGATAATGTAATATAATCTAAATAACGAACAGAAAATAGGTGAGTTTAAAACTGAATACTGTTTGATTGATAACGATGAATAATGTAAACCATTAAGAAATATTTGAATAAGAACAAAAAAACAAAATAAACAAAACGAAAGAGAATATGGTTTGCAGCATTAATTATAATCTGTGAGACGCATTGTGAAGAAGACGAAAACGAACAAATAGAGGTTTTGAAATGAATGATTAAACTCTCTATAATAGCTTACTGTATTAAATATATATATACACAGTCGATCGTTATAAGGGTAACAGGATCGTATTAGGCTTTAGCAAGTTGGTATTACGGTCTTAGCATTAAAAGAAAAAAATAACTAAGTATAAAAAATAAAAATAGAAATTAATTACACCACTGACAAAATATCCTTTTGTTTACAATTTTACATTCTATTAATTAACAGAAATCAAAATCACAGTTCAAAATTATCTGACACCTCACGGTTATTTTGTCCAGTTGTTTTTGTTCGTTATCGTTGCCTTAAAGATTGCTTGTCTGTCTGCAGTCACAGCAGATTTATTATTATTATCATTTTAGCTCACGTAAAACGAAAATAATTGGTGCAATGTCTCAAAAACGGACTGCATTTGGACTCTGAAAGTACAACTCAATATTGTGCCAGTTAGTCTGCAGTTCTGGAAAACTTCAGCACCCCATGGTATCATGAAAACCAAAGAAGACGCAGAGCAGATTATACGAGTGGTGAACGTGCAGCAGAATGAAAATTATTAGTCAAGTTATCGTAAAATTTGAGCCAAAGGCCAATCTTAGATGGCGTAAAGCTAACTATTCCTTTGTAAACCACACAAGTGGTTATAGCAACTAAGCTGCAGGGTCGGCGAAAGCTATGGATGACGTGGGCGACTTCCCAAGACGCTAATACCTAAGGAGCGTCAAACTGAAAATTATTTCAATTCAATTTACTTTTTGATACGCTTAAACGAATAAAATTATCAATAATTTACACAATTTAAAGTATGTATTATCAAATGTACCAACTTACTATTTTTAGTTTAAAAATAATGTTTTTAATAATCCTTTGGGCGTGCAATAGTCGCGACTGATCTACCAATTATTTATTGATAATATTTATGTATTTACAATTATGATTTACATATTTATAAATGAATTCATTACATAACGCAGACGATAACACGCTACTGGCTCTATAATATACAGTAGTCACTCGCATCGTCGCACACGACATAGTTGAATAGAGTACCTCGAGTTCAATTACAATTGAAAAAAAAAAGAAACACAAAAATAATGAATAAATAATTCAAAAGTAATAATGACGTAACTACTTCGACATTGGATGCTAAAAGTGGTTCAATTAATGATATAAACGAAAATATTTCTAACACATCGGGAAAACCAAATAATATTGACAATTATATGATTTTGCCCAAGGCGCCAATACTTCTAACGCCGGCACTGGCACTAACAATTATTGTTATGTATGTTTGATTTTAACAAAATAAACGATATTAAGTAATCGGTAAAGGTATTTACGGCTCTAAACAATAACGTATAAAAAAAAGTATTAAATTTTATTAAAATTTTAAATAGTTCACTGAATATTTTACAAGAAAAACGTTAAAAATGTTTATTATCATTATCATGAATTAATCCATCATTAAATCAAAATTCAATGTGTAATTGTTTTTACAATAAGTCATAAACACATAAGTTTGTATGGTTCTTCGTATAATATTGTTCAAAGAGCTTTGTAGATCATAAGGTTCCTCATCTCAATTTTTTAAAAAAAAAATATTTAAAAATATTTATTACTTTGTACAACGTTTTTTGTGAAAAAGTTTAGTAACTTAATAACGTATAATGTTGTTTCATATGATTGACCTATAATTAGTTTACGTTCCGTTCGTTATATCGAAGGTTATTATAACACTGTTTTTTGGTACAAAATTTCCCTAATATCAATTTAATAAAATTATATCGGTATTACAGAATATATTTTATGGTTATATCATGTTGTCAAATAATTTATGTCTGTTGGGTAACAGCCCCCGGGTGACAATTAAAATTAAAATTATTTTACAAAATTGTCTACTTTATACATTGCATCGTTCGATGTTATAAGCTTTTCCGGTAACATCTTGGTATAATCGCTATTTACGATTTTCACGATAGCACTTTGTTATATTTATGAAATTTTTGTCGGTAATTCGTATGTTTTTCCAATAGTACATTGATACTATGTTTTCTTCAGTCTATTTAATTTATTTTCGAATGTTTATTCTGCAGGTATACGCGTTTACGGTGTACTTGTATCATTTACAAAACTTGAAAACTTGCAATTGTATATAGGTACACCATGTAAAATTAATTGTCGGGCGTAAACTATAAAAATAAATAAATATAATAATGTGCCTTAAATTCATTTTCTCTCTCTGTTTTTTCTTCAATTTGATTTTTGATGCTGATTTCGCTCTCCGAAAACGATCTTCTTCCGATTTTCTAGTATTAGTAGTCACATTTGTTGAGATCGATTAATAGCAACCATCGAGTTTTAATAAATATTACATAGGTATCATCTATTGTTTATATAGAGTTATTAGAAATAAATATCTCGATCGTTATTCCTTCTAAGAAGTTTCTCGTTTACTATTAATCGTTTTAAATAATTAGGTAGTTGGTAAACATATACATTACGCGTACACGATTTCGTTATCATTTTGTATCATAATATCAATTGTATTGATGTTCACGTAGGTACGATATGTTAAATGATAATAGACAATAGTACCTATAAATTATAATATATTATTATACATACATAAGTATCAGTGGCAGTGAGCATATATAATTCTATTGTCGTTGTGATTAATAACCCCAAATCATCACATCAACCATCGGTATAACGTTCAACTATACACACGCGTACCTTCATTATTCATTAACCATAGTCGTTAGAACTAACGTTTTCGAGATATATTTTATTCACATGACAAGATACAAAAATATACAGCAGAAGTACAGAATCTGCATAATATTATTTATATATATATATACGTTATATTTTGTATGTAGTTGGCAACGGTAAGAGAGGCCACCGCGACGGTGACACATTTTAATTGGCCGTCTTGAAAACAAATGCATATAATAATAATACGTGTGTGTCGTTGTTATTATCATGACATTACGTTGCACGTGATCGCACGAGAAATTACAGATGACAACGGAAAACGTAAAAAAATAAAATAAAATAAAAACTAGGCTTCGGGCGAATAATAATTGTACTAGAAATGGTTTGCAAACACCGACCGAGTACTTCGGAATATTATGTATACGTATAATCCGAACAGAATATATTATATATTATACTAGCTCGAGTTTCCTCTTGATTTATTGTCACTATAATATATGTTTTTTTTTTCAGCGAACTCTCAAAATCGTTTAGCGTGTGCATTCTACACCTACAACACATAGGTGTACCTCATACATTATTACCAATTTTTATAACACTTCACTTTGTCCATAATAATGGGTAGTATTGCTCTCTTAGCGGAATTAATTATTATCCTATTTATCACCTGACGGCTTGCTAATTTATTGCGTAATTAGGTGCCTTTGTATAATTCACCGTTCGCACACTGGCCTTGCCACGCCATATTATTATAATATACGTATAGTATAACTACGAATAAACGAAATTTGCTATTTTAACATAATATACATCATAAACCTATAATCAGTGATGGTGTGACAGGGGCTCCCCGGTTCCAACGCCCTCCCGTCAACTACCCTTTAACCATACATAAAATTATTTATTTAATCTAGAAAAAAAATCGTAACGTGGATACCGCAGACATGATCGTTTATCGACTAATAATTGCAGTCGTACGATAGTTTTACATTAGGACAACTAAAATTATTACACGACCGCGAAGAACGTTTTGAACGTTTCTCGTTAAACCGGAAGAATTCTGGTAACGACACTGCCTGTGGTTGATTTCAATTTATCTATGATGTATATTTTTTCGTCCTTTCAAAGTTATATTTCTAACGAAAAGTGACGTTTTACATATTATGTATAATATTATGGACTAAAAAAAAAAAAGTAATCTTGTAGCGAAAGAAAAAACGTAACCGACAAACTTCCAGGCAAAAAGAGTCAACGAAAAGGAAAAAAAAATCACTTTATTGACGAAAATTTCACTTAGTCCCTTCTTGCCGCCGCCATCACGCGCCGTTGTCGCGTAGTCAAAATAATATAATATGTAAGGTAGAAAATATAAATATATATTATAATATAACACATCTCCAATACGACGGGTGATGTTATACCGCAAAAGTAACCCCAAAGCAACGCGCAACAATGCGATTTATTGTGTTATATCTTATATATTTATATAAAATCATATATACTAAGGATATGTACCTATACGTATACATTTATACACGTGTATATTACGTGTGCGTGTGTGAACGTAAAAACGTTAACGCGCGAGAAGCCTCATCGTCTACACCGTATATACACTTTACCGACACTCTGCAGCAGTATAACGTATATAATATATATACGTACTTACCACGACCAGCTACAATATACATACATATATATATAAATATTATATATATTGTAAACGCGCAGCTGTGCCGGTCGCATTAGAATAGTTGCTCTCGGGAGATGACCGTAAAGTGCATATAATATGAGCGCAGTACCTATAGACACGTCGTATGTATTCATTCTGTATAAATATTCGAAAATTCTAACACTCGCGCCGAATACGAGTTGTTATATACCGACGATAGTGTTTTTTTTTTTTTTTTTTGTTAAATTCGTAATATCGCGTTTACAACAGCTTTTTGTTCGTATAAAAGATAATAATATTATGACTATCGAGTGTATGTGTAAAACGAATGTGCGAAATGTGTCTCGCGTGAATAATCGTACGCACAACACATCACACGATATACGCACAAGATGTGATATATACGTGCAAGGCGATGGCTAAATAAGGAGCAACGAGATTATCGAGAGAAACAAATAATACAAAAATAACAAGTGGGACGAACGTGCCGCGTGTGGTCGGACATCGTTATACGGTTCTGATTGGACGAAAATCACACGGGACGTATCGTGATAATTGTATACGATTAAAAAAAACGGTAAAAAACGATCGCCGTCGAATCCCGCCGCAGCAGTAAACGTATCGACCATAAAACATGTACCACATCATAGGTAGTAGGTAGCGAATATTGTGGTCGATTCGCGTTTCGCGCGCGTATAATATTAATAACCGTATACCGATGAAATAGGTGTTTGTGTGTATGTATAGGTAATTCATTAAATTATACAAGTTATTATATACGTTCATATAAGCATGACATAACTATATATGCTTACTACTATATAAGTAATGTGTAATAAATTATTAGTCTTACAAACTCGACGTCGTTGTATAGATGTATATATATATATATTGGAGCGTATTATACCGTCCCAGATATGAGTAGGTACAACCATTATTTCAGAAGGATAAGTTTAATTGAATTAACAAGTAATACCTACATAATTATATGTGAATACGATCGGATATGATTAAGACGTGTACCTATACGCATAATATATATATATATATATATTCATTTAATAAGGATTTTATCGACTACTCGTATATAGTTAAGTAGTACTTTACAATAATTCAAAATTAACACATACAAATTTGGATTATAACGTTTATTAAGTTATAACATAATATTATAATAAATCATAAATGTGCAATCCGCGGGTGCTTATAACTACTTCCTCGAAGTTTTCCATCGGTTTGCATCTGCGAATATTTTTCACCGGTATAAGAATTTAATATCTAATTTAAAATAATAAAATAGAATATTATAATATATATGTATACGTTTTGAAAACATAACAATACGACGCATTAAAATTGATTATTATTACCGACTTGTTGCTTTTAAATAATGATTGACATAAAACAAAAACTTTAAGTTCACGTAACATGTGTTTTTTCAATATTTTTAATGCTTGAATTTTTATTATAACTATTCATTTTTTTTACGTTTTACTTTTTCATAATATTTATATAGTGGTCGGAAAATAAACAAAATTGAAAACAACATAAAACTAACGAGTAGCGAAAATTACACGTCATATTTTGAGCCGTCTATCGCCATCTACGTATAAAAATATATGCACGTGTTACGTGTATACTATAATTCTTGCCGCTTAAATGTATTATAATACTATATGCATATACTGATGTAACACATTTGAGTTATAACTACACGTATAACATATACAATATTTATAGATATGTGTACGTTACTTGATACACAATTTTATTTTCTTGTTACGAAAATAAATAACTTACGGTAGGTATTTGACAAAATAAATGATGGATAGTGTTTACTAACACAATATAACTTTTCTAACGGTACGCGATAAAACCATACAAGATAAAGATAACGTTGAATGATCATTTACGCGCCCCACAAGCTTTTATATATTTCCAAAAAAAAATCAACTTAAAATGGGTTTAATAAGACTTCATAAAATTATTATATACGTTATATGGTCGATTGAACCAGGTACACCTAAATTTGATGTACTTAATACTAATGGTTTTTTAATGTGAAAAGTATATAATTTGATTTATAGGTGAGTAATATATAAAAGTACCATGTATTATTATTATTATTATTAAACTGAGTAACTAAAATTTATAGCTACCTAAAGTCAACGGATTTTTTTGTTGTATTTATTTGTTTCACGGCCATATTTGTTCATATCTATGATTTTGAATACAATAATTGAGGCTGAGGAGATGGGAGATGGAAATAAAAACGTAACTTCCTTGCATTGTTTTTTATTGTCCTCTGATATAATATTTGTTTAAACTTTCCGGGGTAAATATTTTTACTGCATGACCTACGTATAATTATTATACAACGGTTAAAATAATAGCAGCGTGACCGAATAATATAATCAAATATAACGAATATAATTCGATAAAAAAAAAAAACCGTTGAAAATTATACTAATGTAAATATTTTCGAAATAAAAAAAAAGCAAATATGCAAATATGACGATATAAGAGAAATGAGAATGGAAGACAATTTTAACTTTTATACAATTTTTCATTAAATAACTAATAAAATGAACCATAATATCGGGTGCATCATATTTTAAAAACGATTGATACTACGCATGGAGAATTATAATTATTTTCAATGTATTCGATTAACGGACCAAATGTTCAGTCACACTATAGCAATAGATTCAGTAAAAAAAGTAAATAAATAAAGGATTTTTCAAAATCAATAACTGAGAGACCAAAACACTTATTTCTAAGTGATTATCAATTATTATATAATCAGTGTCGTAAATGGAGGAGGCTAAACCAACAATCAGCCACTTATTACTCATCTATGCTAACTTATACCTGACTTATCTTTCTGTTAGAAGTCATTTTCGAAATAACCTATAATAACTGTTTACCTTATTTGCGTTTAAGTAGTTTTCCATACGTCCTAGATTTTTTAAGTGATATTAACTCTAATAGACCAATAGTCGGCAACTGGGATATATTAGATTTTTTTAAAAATGAATTTAATGTTTCTAATATACATATATATTACCAGAAATAAAACCCAAACTAACTTATCTAATGTTAACTTATCATTTTTGAAGGCAAAAACAACGACGTTGTTAGGCACAAAGATTATTTATGACATAGAAAGAAAGTCAACTACTGAGGATCTAAGAGTTAGTGCCCTTGTTTAAAACAGTCTGTGCTCAGTGCTAGTAATGTATCAAATCGTATTTTATTCATGTGTTTTTTTGTGAACTCCATCAAGATCGAAAAATGGTCGATCCCATCCGGTATATTTCACCTTGCGAGATATATACCTTAAGCGTGTATCATCTTATGCTCATTCTGTATTATCACGGAGTCGCACCATGTATAGGAATAACTATTTTGATTACTTAACAAAAATGTTGAATAATAATCCTTAGCTTACTGCATATATTATTATTCCGTTCGTGTGCTGAACTATAGTCTCGTTTCATCTCGAATTCTGTATTATTGTTACCGATTGTCGTTGGTAAAGTAAAATATAGCATTTTTATTTCAATACGATGTACAAAATTAATTAATTTTTCATCAAATTGTTTGAACAAAAATTTCTAATGAAATTATGAAACACATTAAGCCTTGGAGAATACTGGGCTACAACACTGCAGAGCATTTTGTTATACACAGATAATTTTATTATAATTATAAATTATGAACGTTGTGTCGTTGTGTAAATGAACGTATATATTTGAATATTATAATTAGTAATAATTTATAACTATTGAATTGCCAGTACATACAGTTTTGCTCTATCGTGAATGTGTTTGATTTCAATAAAGATAAATGTGAGTATTTAAGTATTGATCCACGTGCCAATAGAAACAACATGATTACATAGAATAGAATATAATATAATAGATAGTTGTGTTTTAAAATTACGTCAATATTGTTGTAAAACCAAACAACTTGCATACATTATTTATAAACATTTTGTACTTTACGGACAATTTTGATAAATCCATTGAACTATAAAATTAAATACATTGTTTTATAGTGCGTATAACATGACAAAGGTAGTTTCAACTAACTATGTAATGTAAAATTAACACAAAATAGAACAATTCAAATAAAATAAAAAGTATACATCAATAATAATATTGCTAATATACATCTTTTGCAAAGCTATATAGATTATAATAATTATTATTACTTAATATAATATATTTATTATATTTACACATATAATTATCCCTCTGTATAAAATATCAATAAAAAAAAAAAATAATTAATAATAAATTTAAATATTTCATGACTCGATTTAAAAACTTTTAAAATAGAATTAATAAGAAAGTTTATGAAGTCAGAATTATTAAATTTTATTTGATTCAAGTATTAATAAATTTCTTATTTATTTCTTATCTAAATTTAATAATATACGTAAATAATTAAGACTCGCTCAAGAATTTTAATATAAAAATAAATTACAAATGGTTGTAAAAGGGAAACTAGGAATGTAATAAGATATTAGATAAATAACTCAAATGTTAAAATATGGTCATATTAAAAGTATAGATTTATAACTCATGCACAGAATTCAGAAAAAAAAGTTTCCCAATTAAACTTTAAAAACCATCTTATACAAATTCCTTCCCTAGAAAAATACCTATTTAGAATTTACATAAAATGACCCTACTTAAGAACCATCTGCGACGAATTTTGAATCAATACAAAGGCTAGGGTTTTTGCATCCCAAATACTATTTTCTGTAAAAATAATACTATTACCTATTACAAATTTTTGCGAGTAGCCAAGTTTCAAATAGCTGACTTTATAATATAATTTGTGTACATATTTATAATAAGTTACTATATTTTAGTAAAAAGTATAGTACCTATCTACAAGTACACACACGGGCACACATTAAAAACTTGTGCTTTCTCACACATCTGCAAAACACTTTTTAAATATTTTCAAACACAGTAGTCAGTAGATATATAAATAATGACTACAACAGTTGTAGTACAACTCATTTGCGCACAATTTTCGAATAATAGAAACCTTGATAGGTTGTACATAACCTGCGTACCTCTTAAAATTTTAAAATTATTGCTCATTAGTAATCACCCTAAATATTGAACCATTTCACGTGTTTTTTAGTCGTCTATAATCATCAATTTACGTGGAGACACGTACTTTCATCGTATGGGTACATAAAATGTTAATCAAAAAAATCATTCGCTTTGTGCGTAAATCAAAATAATAAATCGAATGAAATCGCTATAAATCAATAAGCTGATGAAAGTTGTGCTGTATTAAAACGAAATGTTATTGTACATTTGTACTGTTTTAACGTCAAGTATTCTATCGGCTTCGGCAGATATTTCAACGCTTTTTCGTGAGACGATATATGAACGCGCGTTTAACGTTGAACAGTAAGCGTAATAGATCACTATCGGACAACTAACTCTCAACGACGACAATGCGTTATCTCGTTCGATTTGCAACGTCGGTCCCGAAATTAGTGGCACGAGGTTTTCGGTAGGTACCTATAAATAATATTATATAATGTACCTACCTATTGTACAAGAAAAGTACTGCGGCCGAGTGGGTTGCTGCAGTACGTGGGAGGGAGATGTAATCTCGTCCAAAAAAAAAAGAAAACCCGGTGAACCGCAGACGGTGTCACTTAATCTTGTCCTTAAATCGAACTGTCAGGTAGTGATCGGGGGGGAAAAAAAAGCCATGTCTTTAGACGCCGCGCGTAAGGTTAACTCTGCGTAGGGTTAGTTTTTCAGAATGACCCCGAGATAAGTATATATAAAGAACGTCTTATGGTGTGTGTATATAATACTATATATATATATAGGGTCTTTATAATATGACTCTCGTCGTCATCGTAATATATATTGTTCGGCCGAATGAATGGCGGAAACATAATTTAAATTTTTTCCATCCCATTGAAACGCGATGACCCGTGACCTAGAAAACAGAATAAAATTCGGTTTGTGCTGAAACACACCGTACAGTAAATTACCTGCGACGAATAGAGTACATCATATTATTATTATTATTATTATGTACATACGAGTACACACATGATATCGAACAGTTTTATAATATATATATTTGGTAGATATTTGCGAGTAGCGTTTACTTAATGTCACATTGGGCGCCTTATTTAATATTAGGCGGGTGCTTATACAATACTATCTCTCGTTTCGGGATCGCAAATACGCGCGTCACGTGGACGAAAGTCACAGCATTTCGTGACTTTCGTGGTCTTACCGTTTTCGAAACAAAAAAAAAAAAAATACGACAGACGGTTTTCATTTAATGACGTTAAACTTAGGGTAGGTATCGGTATATATATATATATATCTGTATGTATTATATATGTATACGCAATCTACGGTGACGTTATTATTTTTCCACCCGTATTCGAGGCTTTGTGGATTTCACTGTATACAAAAACGTTTGTTTATTTAAACGAAATAGCTGCGCACCTTAATTATTATAGTATCCTCTCGAGTATAATATAGTTTTTTTTTTTTTTTTTTGATCTTGTTTTTGTTAGTTGTTGAAGCAGGTACACACATAGTGTTTGACACTACGAGATTTACGAGATACGCTCCAAAGCGCTTAGGCGATTTACAATTATATAGAGCGCATTTTGTGCAGACTTCCTTTTGCTTTCAAACGAAAAATACGAGAGTTTATAGGTTATAACGAAATCAAACATTATTAACTCTGGTCGTATTAAATTTACATTTACACTACGTGGTAAACGTTTGTATATTATCTATTGTTTTAATGTGATACCTGCCTTAAAATTTTAAACGTCGATAAGGGCTGACCAACATTTTAGTACGCAGTCGTTCAATAATATAATAGCAATATTACGGATGAACTATTTATTATGCGACTCACGAGAATATACTCCAATTTTTTAAACCACCAACCATATTATGAAATTCTACTTTACGAGAAAATTTAATAATACTCAAAATATGATTGATGTTGTTAATAAACCATCTATCAAAATTAATCTGGCATTGCTGCAAAGTAATACTAAATGTAATAAATATAGTACACAACTCATCGGTGTTAGTGTGTTTCCGTGTTAGCTGGTTGTCTAAATTTCAGTTTTATTATCTTTTAATTCCAAATATTGATGTATATTCACATAGATAATTATTAAACCCGTATAATACAGTTATTGGAAGTTTTTATAATATAATTTAATTATAGACAGGACTTACTTAAGTATCAATGTACCTATGCAGCAGTTGACCCATATAATCTTAATATTTTCAAAAATGTATTGTTTTTCATCTAATCAAATTATAATGTTGAGAAGAACTTTATCCTTAATATTTCATTGGAGTTAATCATTACTCAAAAATCGATTCCAAGTAAAAAATCCCGTTCACCGTTAAATATTTAGCCGTATACCTTAACGTTATAATAATATCTTTTCTATCAGAAATATCTCTTACGGAAGTACCTAAACTCCACGAAATTATTTTCTAATGAGAAATGAAATAGTTAATTATTGGATAGAACTACTGAATCGTATCAATAACAAACTAATTTAAATTTGTTTTTATATTATATGTGTATAGTGTAGGTATATCAAAAATGTTTACTTTTAGATTTTGATTGGAAAAATGAATATGTTGGTTTTATCCAGTGCACGGTAACTACGCATACGAGGTTGTTTTTAAACACCCTTACTCCGCATAAAAGTTTTTTTTTAATAATTCAACACAGAATTCTTTCTTATTTAAAAATCCGTGTGCATAGCTAATCAATTTTTAATGAATACAGAAATATTTAGATGTGCTAAAGTAAATAAATCCTCAAATTTGGCGGGAAAAGACTCAAAGTTGTTTGTAGTTCTCTCCAATGTTGCTTATTTTGGCCAAATACAGGATGAAAATGTTGCGTCGTTTGTTATTTACGTTTTTTTCGAAGAAAGTAAAAATGTTTTTAATTCGTGCATCTTTGGGTTGGTCTTTTATAAAATCGTTTTTAAAACATAGTTCAACTTCATTAGGATCCAGATACATAAGACCAAATAATTGTCTATGCCACTTTCCTCTGTCGGATTTTTTTTTTTTATTCGTGGACCAGAAAAACTGCTTGTATTCGTTTACAGTTGTTTAAAAATTAAAAATAATAATAATAATATTAATTAATAAGTTATACCTACAAACATATATTATCTTTATGTACCATGATTGACTAAGATGAAAACGGCATTCAATTATATTTATATTAGGAAATATTTCTTTCACACTTAATGAAGAGCATCTTTCATGAAGCATTTCCCAAATAGCTAGATATGTATCTTTATTTTTATTTGGAACCAAACAACACAACTGGTACAAATACTACGTTACGATACAAATGAATACTGAATAATTGTGAAAACATTTTGTACAGTATTTAAATATATCGTCGACATATAATCTCTGAGAATCACACATAAAATTTAAATTTAAATCACATGAAAATATAATTATATGATCTAATGGGTCAATTGTAATAATAAAATATTCTTTTTTTTTTTTTGGATTTGTATAATTCATATATATTCTTGTACTTAAGAAATTTATTTTGGAAACTTCAGTAAATTTCGTATGCGTTCACGAGATGGAAATGCTATGTCCAATATTAATTTCGTGTCTTTACGTGTTAAAGTCTACGCAACTACTACATATAATTTAGTATCTATTTCCAGTTATATTACCTTGAAAGGACGATCAGTTATATAATCAAGTCCCTTTCGTTTTATAGTTTCACTAATTGCTTGTTTAAAAATAATATTGGTGTTGATATTAGGATTTTCGTGTGTACCTGATTCTCGCGAAAAATTATTGTTAACGCCAATTGTGTATAATTTTGCTTTACATGTTATGTTATAAGGTCTAAGCATCACACATAAAATTCAAATATGAATCACATGAAAATATAATTATAGTATCTAATTTGTCATTTGTTATAATAAAAATATTTCCATTTCGTTAACGCATACGAAATTTACCAAAGCTTCCAAAATCAATTCCTTAAGTACATGAATATTGAATATATGAATAATACTACGCCGTAAATAGTTAAAGAAGAATAATTTATTATAACAAATGACCCATAATACTGTACAGTATATTAGGTAGCCAACTAATTGGAATTTGTATGTGTAATATATCCCTCTAGTCTACATTGAAACCTGATAGGACGCTCTATTCAGAGGAAGAAGGAGAGATGCGCGAGGTCAGATAAAATATTACTAATGTATGGATTATTGCAGTGGTCGAGGGCTATTTTAAAAAATTATACTAACGTAGGGTTATTCATAACACTAAGCACATTAAGTAAAACTTAATAGTTGTGACTTATCAATAATTTTTTTAATATCATATTAATTTGATTTTTAATCACAATTAATTAGTTTAATTGTTGTAAATAAAATATTTGATTTGTCATTACGTCTTTATGAATTATATTTTTATAGATAAACAGTGTTTAAAAACACAACGTAATACATATATATATTAATCTACTATAACATAAATTATTATTTAAAATTAAAATATATATAGCTAAGATACTACAGTACCGATTATTTATTAAAGACTATTCGAATATTAGGAGTATGCATGGTGGCCCTAAGTCGAAAAAATACATTTACAGGTAGATCTAGTTTGGCGATCACGATTGTCATAGTATAAATTATGCAAATACATAGATACTAAATAATAAATATATTTATTAAAAATGTAAAATATCAAGGTCATCATAATTAGGATGTGTCACAATCATAGTGATAAAATAATATGATGTAATCTATAAATTATATAATAGTATATATTTTTATATAAATTTATATTGTATGAGTTATATTTCTGAATAAATAAATAGTAAATAATCTCTTAAAACAATAACTGTGGCAAGATAGGTTAAATAAGTTTTGGCGTTACTGGGAACAATTTATTGCACATGATATAAGTGGCCAGGGGTGTCAATTGACAAGCCTCATAAAATCGATGTGAGTAAGTAATTGTCTCAGTAGACTTAGATGCTATAATACATGTTTAATATTAACTAAGTATTGGTTGGATAATTTAATAATAATGATATGTGAAGCTGACATTTTCATTGACAAAAATAATGTCATCAAACATTTAGTAAGTTAAATATATGTTTGGAAAAACCTCTGCTTTACTAAACAAATAAAAATATTATGATGCACTTATTAATGATTAAAGTATTTAATTATATATTTTTCATCTCCTATTTTGTTTAAAATAAAAAACTAAAAATTATTTTTTGAAACGGTACTCAATTTTTAATTATTTAACTTTCATATCTGCTTAACACTTTATTTTCATATTTATTCTAAGACTAAAGCACCATACGAGAATAAGTGCTAAATTTCTAAAATTATGTTGAATAAATTTAAAAATTAATATCCGGAAAATTGAAAAACATTTTTAATCAAAACGACTTTTTAGTATTTTCGTAGGTATGAAAAAAAAACAAAAACTCTTTAAGTAAAGTTTTTTTTATGTTTATAAAGAGATAATATTTTTAACACCCTTGTGAAAATGTATAGGTACTGTGCTCTGCTGCATAATATCCTGATCAGAAATACGTTCAATCAAACTGTCTTTTTTAACCGATATAAACTAGTGCTGTATATTTTACTATAGGCAGGTAACATATACACTGAAATAAATACATAATGTTATATTGTATACGCGCAAAATAATAATGTCGGCGAAGGAAATTCACCCTTGAGGTTTATTGAAATTGAGTGTATATTTAAACGAAAATAAGGAGTCTTGGAAGTTAGAAAAAGTATAGTATCTACAAGTACACTTTTTAAACATTTCCAAACACAGTAGTAAGTATAGGTATATAAATAATGGCTACAACTCATTTGCGCACAATTTTCGAATAATAGAAACCTTTTTTCGAAGAAATTTAATCACTGATAGGCTGTACATAATCTGCGTACACATCTCCAAATTTTCAAATTGTCCATTACTAGAGACAAAGACTTTAAGGTTTTTTCATATTTTTTTAGAAAGATCGTAGATAAATTCTTGTGATCAACAAATGTGTTTCATAACACCAGGAGATTAAATTTAAAATTTTATTTTACATGTTTTTGAATATTTTGTCATGATTGCATATTTTATAATATATAAATTAAGTACATATTTGGTAATTTTGGAAATAAGTTCTTAAATTAGCTTATAGACAAAAAACAACAAAACGGTAAACTTTCCATTTAAAAATTATATTTTCACTATCAGTTAGGTAATTCACTATCTGACCAATATAACCGAAATGCGTAAAGGAAGTGAACTTTAGTTTTATTTGGCGAGTACTCGTTTTATCATAGCGCACACTGCATAAAATATTTTCGTCGCGTAATAATTTCGTCTATTTCAAACTTTTTTAGTATTATTTTTTTTTTCATTTTAAAATATGCTAAAGAAAAAACAATCATTGACTTTTCTTTTAAAAAGTTATGCTTTTCTCGTTGATACTTAGTATCACTCCTAAGCTGGGCCCATGTCATCTTAAGATGATATATCATCCCGGTTAAAAACTACTGCTCTATAAAAATATTATAATTAGATAAAATAATAAAATAAAATTTTTTTTTAGATTATATTTTAAGTGCATATTTCTTCATTTTTAAGTGCATAAGTGCATGCATATTTTTAGATTTATAAGTACTAGAAGTCTTCAACTCTACTCATTACTAATGGTGAAACATTATTTTACTCAAACAACATTTTCCTTCATCTATTATAAAGCTTATAAGACTTTCTATATAATTATAATACAACCTTTGAAATTGGTCTACAATTTCTTCGCTATTATTATTTACAATAACACTAGAATTACAAAATTTATTAGTAATCGGAAATTAAAATATTCATTTTGTAATTGACTGTATTCCAGGGGCGTCTTCGAAGGAAGAGACGAGTGTGGAAGTCACCCCCTCCATGACCTTTATTTTATTTTTATTAAGTAGTTTATATTTTATAACACACTAAGAAAAAATTAAAAAGTATGCTGTAAAATCATGTAGCATTATTTTGAATATTACTATCTTTTAATAAAATTTACCATGTATGGAACTTTCTTTAGAGAAATTAGTTTAAATATTTAAATTTTAGCTCATTTTCCAAAAGATCGTTCCAAATAAAATTAATTTTTTTTCTAAATAATGAGTGTATGTTATGTGTTAAATGAATACATATTTTAACCCTGTATGGTTTTATTTTAAGTTTATGTACATATTGTTGTTTTTACTTTATAATTATTTCTTAGTTATTCTATGTTTATTAAATTGAAAACTTGGTTGAGAAATAAAATTGGTGGGGATTTTACCATATATATGTATAAAAAATGTTATTTATATAATAATATTCGATAAAAGAAATCATTATACATGTTTTACTTATGGTGGAGGGGTTATCCCCCCAGATCGGTACGCCACTGACACTCTATACACCCAAAATTGTACCTACAAGCTGGATTTCATTGTTCACAGTTTTGTCCGCAAATGAGTCTCAGCCATAAATAATAAATAATATATTATACATTGGTGTGTACCTATCATACACTTTTGTTAAACTTGGTTATTTTAATAAAGACAAAGTGAAAGTTATCATTTTTTTTTTTTTAACATTAAGATCAAAAATTGAAAAATCCATTAAACATGAACAATATAATAAATTTAACTACAAAAAACAAACCCACATAAATACAATTAACACGAAGTTTATCAGTCAATAATTTCTTCAATTTTATTGTTTGTGCGCATCCAAAAGTTATTTCTTTTTCTTTTCGATATCTATGTTTTAAATAAGCATAAAACAAAATATTTTATTAATAATAAACATTAGTAAAATTATGACTTAATGTTCGGTGGTGTATCCTATAGTATATCGTAAATATGATTTAATATATACAAACAGGTATACAGCTAAAAATAATTTAAAATTATAAAGTTCAAAAGAATAATTATTCCATTTAAAATTATTGTTGGTTATTATTACTGAATAAAATATATTGGTACTTGTTTATAACTGCCACTTTTATCATCTTTCGCCCATTTCACACCATTTATTTTAAGTTTAAATATTTTTTTTTCATTTAAATATATGAATAACTATGTAGAAATATTTTATATTCCAAAGAAAATAAATGCATGTATATAATGATTTTGGTACCTATTATTTTTGTCCTATTTTAGCTTACTTGTATAATTTTTCTGTAATTTAAAGACACCCGCCACAGTAGCCATTCATGAATTGTTATAAACAATATTGACAGTACAGAAATTCTTGAACTTTATACTTTCATTAAACATAGTATTTTTTAATTTTTTTTAATTTTTATTTAACCGATAAAAATGAATAATTACCCACCTAATCAAACACACTAATAAACACTCAAATAATGAAATATGTAAGCTTTTTATTTTATAATATTATACACGGTCACACGGAATAAATATATATAACCAATAATAAACTATTATATTGCATAAGAAATATTATACACACGTTTTTTCCAGTGATTTGATTTGATATAACTATATAAGTGTTCCGTTCAAAAGGCTTATTATATTCCGCTAAAATATTTAAGTACCAATCTACCTCTAATTTTCCCTGAATATTATGATATATTATTGCAGTTAAAATTTGTATATTAAATGAGTATAATATGGGATTAACACTTACAGTTTAAGCTTTTACACATTTGGTATTTAACTATTTTACCGTTATATAAATTACATTTAATTACCACGTTTGTGTATATACATCTATCAGCCAGCTGCTAAAAACTATGCAATTATGCGATAACTATAGCGCAAGAACTTTAGATCAAAACCACCTTTATAAATTTAATTTGGCTTGAAATCCTTTAAAAATATTTAACGTAAACTGTTGACCTCATAACTCGCAGTCTTTTATTAGACACAGTTTATATTGAATACATAATATTATGGTATAGAAATAATTATTCAGGTGAAATATGTCAAACTCCATTATTATGCATGAAATCTTAATATGATTGAGAACAATTCTGAATATTGTTCAGAGCTACTAAAATATATCTATATATACACAGACCATTTTTTATGAAAATTGTAATTATAAAATATAATCAAAAGTGATTTTAGTACAATATTTTAATATTCAAAGAATCAAATATAATTAAGTATTTATGATTCCAGTCATAATTTTAAAACGTTATGTAAATTTAACTAATTTATGTATATATCTACAACTTCCTAACAATAATTATATTGTATATTTTAAGCATTATTTTTAAAACTTGGGAATTTAAAAAATACCACTTGGAAATCGATGAATAATTTAATAAGACTTCTAAATGTCTGTCTCTAACTTTTAAACTTATTACGGAATGTATATTTAATAAGAGTATTAAACATAAATCAAACTTGAATACATAATTATTGCCAACTATATAATAATATAGCGGCTATTATGTTACAGCCAAACACTAAATACAAAAATATTGTTTGATATTTTTTAATGTTGATAATTTTATTTTAATTTATGTTTAATGGATTTAATAATATTTTATTAGGTATAGCTAATATAATCAATGTTTATTGATTTTAAATCGCTAACAAAAATATATATTTATAAATTATTAATTTATTTTAATATATTTATTTAAATATTGGAAGTTATTAAAAAAAATATATTATTTTAAAGTAAAATCATTGTGTCTTCGTGTTATAACCTATATTTATTATAATGGTTATTTAAATAACTAAATGAAATGAATACGTAAAATGTAAAATATATTTTGTAAATGGAATTTTGAATATGAAATCATCTATTATTATATAGAAACTTTTAGTAAAATTATAGTTTAGCTAGTTATTCTATTCCCCTGCTGAATTCTATAATAGACTGTTAATGAATCGACCATGGAATTCAATGCCATGCGAATATTATTCCCGGGAAGTTTTGCGTCTATCTTGACAAAATAAAATATTTGCCAAAATATCAAACAATTTATAAACTTGTAAATAAAGTTGGGTTTTATTTATTTATTTATTTTTTATTTTAATTATGCACCTCAGATGGGTATAGAAAAAATACCAGAATAACGGTTTTTATTAAAACCAAATGATATTACAAAAAAAAAAAAAATCGATTAAGTCCCACTGCTTTATAGTAGTTGTTAAGCTTACCTCATTATTGAGAACATTGCAATAGTCGTTATAAAATTTAATTCAATATGTTTGCATAGGTACGAAAAACGATACTGAGCTAAGACCGATCGAACATTTTAATTATGATCATAATGTTATTTCATGTAATATTACTAACAATTATTTTAACTAGAAGTATAAGTCAACAACCACGTAGTGTTCAACCTAAGGTCCATGGTATAAGCTATAAATAGGTAAAATTAATCAAAATATTTTTAAAATAATTTAAAATTACAATATTTATAGTAAATAGTAATTTTGTGGTGGTGAAAAGTTTGAAGTGTTGAGAAAGTGAGAAAAATATTTTTTGAATTCCAAAAAAAATAACTATACTTGTTATTTTTCGTTTAAAAATCCAATTTAGTTGAATTTTTAGCTTGATATTTTTAAATTTTGAATTATTATTTTAATATTTATTTACATGTTATAATGTCAGAATATAAAATATCATCTATTTTGTAATGTAGCTACAAATTTACATTTTAAATACAAAATATAACATGATCGTTACACAACTAACTATATTAACTGTATAATGCCTATAGGTACTTATTATTATATATATTATTTTTGGTATAATATTTATTTGAATTCATTATTGAGTAGATTTTTTTTTTTCGTAAACGAATTATGTTTGTTATTTACCAGAGTTAACTTTAACAAAACGAAAATATTTTTTTTATATATATTTACACATCGAATGATCTAACATATTTATTATCGTTTGTTGTAGAATTTTTTTTGAATTCGATAAAATAACATTTATCGGAGTGTTATTATTAATATTTTAACACCTGGGACAACTATAAAATGTACGTGACGCAACGATTCAGCGATAGAAAACATTTATTTTAACCTGGAAAATAATGGAAAGCGATAATAAAGTTTTGTATTTTTTATGAGTACACAGACACCTTTTTTAAAACTTTTTAATACCGAAAGCCTAGGAATTCTTTCGGCATACATGAAGACTGAAGGCACAGTAAATAGTAATGACATTGGAACGGCTCAGAAGAAGTATTTAATAATAGCGTATTGTTTGTCTTCTATAGAAGACAACGTGCTAAAACTTTGTCAATTCGAAAATTGTTTTATTTGGCTTTAACGCTATTTGCACATTTTTAGTTTAGTCTAGGAACCAATACTTTTGCAGTAATTCCTTGTCGACGTGTAAGAAAAAAGTGTTTTAGTCTTTTCACACTCCGTAATTCCGTTCACGTATTGTATACAAGTCTCGAGATTATAACTAGTAATAAACCGATAGATTAAAATAGTGAAACGTTAATAGAAATATTTATGTTCACATTGCTTTATAATATACCTGTACAATGTACAGTGTACTGTGTACATAGTACTTATAGGTTTCCAAAATGTTTACTAAAACTTTTCGAATATTTTTTATGCAAAGTATAAAAATTAAATATATTATAACTACCTATAATGTATTAAGACTTAAAATAGGTTCTAGGATGTATTTCAATTTTTTCTTAAATATAATTATACCTAGGTACGTGGTACGTGTATTGAAATAATAATATTCTAATATATTTTTAACTCAATACCTTAGAAAAAACGACATTTTTAAATAACTCATTATTTAGAATACAATTTACTGTTTTTGGAACTTTCTTTAGGCAAATTAGTTTAAAATGTTTAAATATTAAAATTTTGAATTTTTTAGTGGCGATAAAAACTTTTTAATTCATTTTCCAAAAGAAAGTTTTAACTACATTACATTTTTTTTCTAAATAACTCATTATATAGAATAAATATACTGTGGTATTTGTTCAATCATAAAAATGAATTACTCCGAAAATAAATTTAAGTTATGAAAAATATTCTGACAGAAATCAGTCATCTACCAGGAATCATAAATGTATTTCAAATATTCTTAAAGCTCTAGGCAGTCGTAAAAAGGTAAAGCGTCCCACCAATTCAACAAAATAATAACTCTTAATTTTCCAAAGTTGCAGATGTTCTAGTTTCTGAATTCTTTGAAAAATATATGAATACTTCAAAGAAGAACATGAAGAAATTATGAAGAAATTTAATGTTTTGGCTTTGAATGTGGACGAATGTTCCGATTTTATTAAGTTAAAACTGAAATATATCAATGGACAGGTTATTGGATAGAAATATGTTTAGGTAAGTTACTTTTAACTGAGCTACACAATAATGAGTTAATTGTTTTTTTTTTCAACAAGGTTTTCCACTATTAATTAATTTATTAATTATATTGTCGCTATAAGTCAATTTTTACACATAACAAGCTCCGTAGATTTAAACACTTTATAATTTCATAGAAAAAAAAATAATGTATGGAAAATTACATTATTTATAATGTTTTATACTAAATAGTATAAAATATACATTGTAGAATGTACAATGTAGACTGTTGAAATAACGTATGTAAATACATAAATAGAATTATCCACTTTTATATAATTAATAACTTATAATCTAAAAAACATGTATAATAACATATTCAAGTTTGATAGGTAATCAACAGAAGCTTGAGTTTGATGAAAAAATAAATATTGTAGATACTGATGATGTAGCCATTGTCTCAACTAAACAGTTACCCGGGGTACCAGAAGATTAACCAAAAGAAGACAGTCTAAGAACATGCAGGATATCTATGACTAACAAAGCCCTTTCCAAGGTGTATTGATAAGGTATCGTCACTTATGTTTGAAAATTTTAATAAAATTCTAAATTTTATATTGTAAATGTGACCGTAATGACTTATATGTTCTAAATTATTTGTACGCATGTCATTCAATTACTTTCTTTTTTTTTCAAATACAATTATTAATATTATTAAATACTGTCATTACTCATTTTTAAATTTTCTACTCCAAAAATATATACGAAAAATGTATGAGTTTTTACTTTTTAAAGAAAGTTTAATTTATATTCTATTACTATTAACTATAGGTAAGTTTATATTGTAGAGTCTACAATGTAGACTGTTGAAATAACGCTTGTTTCACATCAGTAGAATTATCCACTTTTATATAGGTAATTAATATCAATCTATAAATTTGTAGTCCTGCCTAGATAGACTTTCCTACTATTAGCTGATATACGAATAAAGATGGTTTTAATTATTATTAATTCACCGTAATCAAATAGATGTATTTTTTTATTTTGCTACACAAATAGAATATTCTCATGTACATATTATCCATACACTGATAGGATAATACAAATTAGTCGATGTCGTAATTGATGCATACGAACAACAATATTGATTTTCTCCGTGTTTATAAGATGATTGACAGTTTATACATTTCTACGAATAATTTAGACATAAACTATTTGGCGGGTATTATTAGTTGAACTGTCTAAATCAACTCAAGTGTAATCATCAAAATGATCAAAACATAATTAAAACGCACCGGTAATCGCCAGCTTTGAATTTCTCGAATATTCTTTGTGTAAAGTTTAACAATTAAATGTTGGTACCTATATAGCGTGTAAAGGAAGGTTTAGAATGCCTTTCATTTTTCCTGGAAATATCGTAATAATATTAAATCAACATATATTACCATAGTATAATAGGTAACATCCTTAGATCTTTTTCACACAATTGAATTCACTAAAAATGGCATACGTATTTTGTACAATAAACCAGTAAATCGGCCATTGTTATATTTTTTAACGATTGTACAATATGATGTGATTCCTGCTAAAATAGTTGACTCCCAAACTTTTCAGTAATCAGTATGCGCCAGCATGTTTTGGCAAATTTTTAAAACTATTAAAAAGCTTCGCACAAAGGTTTGATTTCAAAAAAAAAACCTTGCAAATCCATGGGAACAAAGATTAATTGAATAGGGTTGAATTTCCGAATAAAAAAAAAAAAATAATAACTGACTTTTTACCATGTCCAAATTGTTTTATTGAAGGTAATCCTATGTAAATATATAGGTTGGGTGCATAATATTTGACCCTGTAGCATAATATTATGCGTTGATTTGCAAGAAATTTAAATAATGACTTGGTGAAAATTATATTATTGATTTAGTTTAAACACGTGTATAATGTATGTATGGCTGCTTAAAATAATTTTTGACGATATCAATAGCATACAAATCTATTGTAGAAGTGTATATTACAGAAAAGATAAAAATATAATACAATCATTTTGAAACGGGAAATTTTATACGTGAAATGTATCTTCAATACTTGCAGGCTTATAATTAACGGTATACTTGACTTGATGTATAGCTGTAAAAGTTCTTAATTATATGTACATGTCATACATGTCATAATGCACAATTTTGGAGTATAATATGAGCACGCGCGCGCTTGCACATGCGTATGGTGCCGCGGTGTTACCGACTAGCGATGAGACGGGCATCAACGGGTTTTAAAGTTTAAGTTAAGTTGAATAACTACCAACTAATGGCACGTAGTCGAAGACGTGTATTCGAAAGCGGAAACAGAAAGCTGCAACAAAAGAAGAAACTCCTAATGATGGTTCTGTTCCTTCACCAGAATATTTCTTTCGGAACAACACGAGTTGAATTGCATTAATGAATATAATGTTAAGACGGAAACCTTCGAGTTGATTTTTTCTTTCTTACAAATTATTGTATGTTTACGTAAAGTAAATATTCATGAGCAGTGACAAAGCATCATAGGATACAAAGAGACTACATCTATACTCACTTAGAATGCGAACAAATAATTTTGGTTTTATTCTATTTAGAATAATATTTAGATAAAATATTTTAAATGTCTATGAAATTGTGGGTAAATACTTATTAACTGTTATTATTTCAACTTAAAACTATTTTTTAATCATAAGTTTAATCATCTAAATATAGTCAAGTGTAATCATCTACGAAATTATAAAAAAGTAATTAATAAAGTCCACCAGACATTCGTTGTGTCCACAAACCAGTAGCGTACGCAGAATTCGTTTATAGAGGGGGTGGGGAGTTACCATTTGTTTAACTATAAAAAATGTTATTAAATTAATATTCTATAAAAGAAATCATTGTACATGTTTTACTTATGGGACGGGAGGGTTAAACCTCTAAACCTCTCCGTCGGTATGCCACTGCCACAAACACTTAAAAGAGATACATTGTTTTTATTTATTTATTTATAATTTTTTATTTTTGTTTTGTTTTGGCAGAGTTGAGTAAAAAAGCGTTAGATGTTAACTTTTTTTTGGACACCGTTTTAACGTTGATATATATATATATATAATGTATATATATTGTATTATTCAGTTACGAAGAATAGAAATGATATTTTATATTTTTTCTTGTTATTTTTTTTATATAGAACCATATCTTTATAATATATAATTTACTACACCCTACACCTACGTTATATTAGTTATATTTTATTATATTATTGCGTTTAAAAAATATTAATAACAGTTATACAATTTGGGGCAATTTGCTTTCATTCAAACACAAAATCGCTCGTGTAGTCGTATACGTGCATACACAAAATGTATATATATATATTATGTCATGCTCAAATTGAATTCCATTTTCGTGGTTCCTTTGAGCTCGGTCTGTGCAGTATTTCGGTGTCTATACAGGTAATATACGTACGTTATTATTACTATTATTTTTTTTTTTCGTGCACATGTATAAACAAGTAGGTGGCAAACTAGCACATGGATTCCAATTCATTACCATATATTGTTTGAATTTCGTAAAGTATAGTGAACTGAAACTCGATAAAAAAAAAAAAAAAAACTCATCGTTTTCATTTCGTCGTAATAATAATAACAATAACATTCACGTATACGTTCGTCCGGATATTATGTTCTAGGTTTATGATAATATCATTTTATCACGCGTGCGATATCAGTATAATAATTGCCGTTAATGGATTCGAATTCGAACGTATGAGGAGTCTCGCGTTCGAAATATCTACTACAGGCGGTCGTCAGATTTCGTCTCAGAAGTTCTTTCGCGCGCGTTTTCTTTGATCATATATTATTATTATTATTTTGTCTTAACGGCGTGACGGTTTTATAGTACACAGAGTATGAAATTTCATGAACATTATGTACGCGATCTGATACGTTTATTTCCGTGGAATTTCATCAGGCACATGCACAAATCAAAAAATATAGATACGTGCTCGAGAAATATTCTGAGACTGGTCCGATACAGGAAATCGTCACAGCGGCTGACGCGTCGTATATCGAATACGTCGCAAACGCTTTTGCCCGTCGCGGAACGTCGCGCGTCCATCCGCACTCTTCAGAGTAGCTCATTCATTTTGGGGGGGGGGGCTATCATTTGTATATTACGTATAAGAAATATGAGTACAGAAACCTATCGCTGAAAACGCGTCAAAGCTCATCATAACCGGAAAATCAAATTTCCGGCGAGCGTTTAAGTACCCGATGAAAAACCTACGACCATATAAGCTCAACAGTATTTGAGTGTGCGTGTGCAATATTACCTGTCGGGCGAGGTACGCGTGTTGACGGCCCAGCACGGCCATGGTGAGCACGTAAGTGACGCACGTGGTGGCGCTCAGGGCTATGCACAGGGCCAGCGTGAGCGGCAGGGACACGTAGGCCAGGTAATCGTAGAGCAGGATCCATCCGAGCAGGTCGGCGCCCTCGGCCGCGTTGGCCACCATGTGGAACACCACCTGGACGTCGGCCGTCAGCCAGGCCAGGTGGGCCACGGCGGTCCAGTACTGGCGCCGGCCGCCGGCCAGCCGGCACCACAGCAGAGTGACCACGTTGGCGGCCAGCAGGCACCACGTCCACGGCGACCGGGCGTCGTACACGGACAGGCAGTACACGTCGAACAGCACGGACGCGGACACGTAACACGCGAACGCCGCGCGCTTCTGCTTGGCGTTGTAGCTCTGGTACAGCCTCTCGGTGGCCTTGTCCGCGAACCTTCCGGCGTTCGGCGACGCCGCCGTCGGTTTCGCCGCGGATTCCATGATATCCGGTGCTGCTTCCGGTTCCGCGCTAGTATAATAATATTACGCTGTCGTACCGTATGATCGATGTGGCGTGCGATTTCGGTCCACGGCAGAGGATGTGTGATACGCCGGTCGTCGTAACGATGATATCGACGGCGGTCCGTCAAAACGTGTGCGTGTGAGTGGTGCGACGACGACAGATCGCTGCAGTCACCGCGATAATGACGACGACGACGTATTATTTCGTATTATTGTCATTATCGCGCCTGGCGCTGATTTAAAATAATAATATATATGTATAATATATAATATTATTATTAATAATTACCAATAATTATTGTTTTCGTCGCGATAAAAAATCGAAAAAAAAAAAAACGTACGTACGAGTCGACGATTAAAAATATTAATATATAATTATTATTATTATCGTACAATTATATGATTTCAATATTTGTCGTCGTTAAATCGTAACGCGGTACCACCGGCGCGTGTTGGGCCCCTTCCCCCCGGACGGTGCGGCACGAACGCGTGCGTTGGACCTGTGCTTGGGACCCGACCGATACACGACCGACACACTCGTCGCGCCCGGTGCCACTGACGACGCGCTACCGTCGCGATCGCCAAAGTCGCAGTCGTCGCCGCCGCGGTGATCGTCGTGGTCGCGGCGGTCGCCGTCGCGCTCGCGATCGCGGCGCGCGGTAGTCCAAGTCCGCGCGAGAGCTGGTGCCGGCCGCCTCCGCCGCGAGCGTTGGCCGTCGTCGTCGGCGGTGCGAGCGGTGTGGGCACCGGTCGGCGGCGGTGGTGCTGCCGCTCTCTCACCCTTCGTCCCCCGCCACCGCCGATGCCTGCTGCTATTAACGAGCGTCCCGCCCCGCTCGCCCGGCCGTCGAAGACCACAATCGATATCAAGCGTGCGCGCCAAATAACGTACGCCGCTCACACACACACACACATACGCGCGCGCGCGGCGCCCACTTATACCGCGGTATAATAGGTGTGCGAGCGGCGGTATACGCGCGCGAAATTCCGGCCTCCCATCCCCACGCCTACGCCGTACGCACTCGTCCGGTCGACGGCGGTGCGTGCGATCCGTTTTTTATTATTATTATTATTATTATTATTATTATTATCATGTGTTTTTTATCATAATTTTTTTTTTTTTTTTTATTTATTTTTTTGTTTTTTTCTACTCGCTTTTCCGGTCGGCCCGGCGTACCGCAACGCACGGGTACGAGCGCGGTCCCCGACGACTCGGCGCACGTCATCCACCCGCGGAGGAGGCTCTCACCCAATAGCCCCGACCTCGAACCGAGACGATTTATTAGACTGGGTACACGTAGGCACTATAATACCTATTGGTTTCGTGTATAAGAGAAAAACGTAAACGTGCGTACGGTCGCGATTATATCAAAATATGCAAACTCTGCAGTCGTCCAAGTCCCCGGTATAAACGGTACCCATAGTGTTTAGTGTTGAGGAAAAATCTAAAAATTTGCATGCACTTGTGCACTTAAAAATCAAGAAACATACTCTAAAAAAAAATATTATTTGATTTCATTATTTTCTCTACTTGTAATAATTATATAATAGAGAATCACTAAATCCCGAAACATAACTTTTTAAACGAAAAGTCAATGATTGACGAAAATATTTCATGCGGTACTCTACTTACTCTACTTACCACGCGTTTCGGTTTTATCGGTTTATCGGTCAGATGTAGTAAATTATCTTACCGATACTAAACAGTTTATTTTTAAATGGAAAATTTACCATTTTGTTCTTTTTGTCTATAAGCTAATTTAAGAACTTATTTCAAAAATAGCCAAATATGTTCTTAATTTATCTAATATACCAAGTTACCCAAATATGCATTTATATGCGATAATGTTATGAAACACATTTGTTTATCACTAGAATTTTTCTACGATCTTTCATAAAAAACTTGAAAAAACTTTAAGCACTCAAACCTACTACTTAATATAATTATATTATATTACATGATAACTGGCGATTTGCTCGATGTGTATATATGATCGAATGCGATTCCCTCGCAAGTATGCAAATCGCTCGTCGCGTATGGTAGTTACAGACACTTGTGGTACAGGTCGCTATTGCAGTGGCATGGTATATGACTTGTGGGAAGCTTATCGCAGCTTTCGTCGAGTGAACACATAGTAATTTTTATTTTTTGTTATATGCATAGGTCACAAATGTTTCTTATAACTTTATGTCTGCAGCGTTGTATATATGAAAAGAGAATACCATTATTTAATGTTAATATCATTACTTTTTTTTATTACCTAATATTTTGAGCCCATTTTAATCATAAGTACGTGTTAAAATTACTAAGGTTGTCAAAGCTTTATACTTTTTAAATGTATTCTGTACAAATAAATTTGATTTCAATCACGCTTATATATCTAGCTCAATGTGTTTTTATAACCCATTTTGTTGGTATCTGTTTCATCGGTCCTTATAGTTGTTATCATTCTACGTTTAGTAAGATTTAGATGATAGTTAAGTTAACTTTTTTAGCAAAGTTTTAAGAGTACCATACTATTTTCATTAATTACGTAATTAGACGACTCAGTATTGTTAAAAACAATGGTGAATACATCATATGTGCTACAACTGCTTCGCCAAACCGTGGTTTTTCTGCAAATTACCCACATTGATTCTTTCGGTTGATCATTCCTTAGTTGTCAAGTTTTTTACTAATTTAACTTATTTTAACTTGTTGGGAACAAAGTCGGTAATTTTCAAAAAAAACCATGCTTTTCCTCAGCAGATGTGTCACATATTAAATACTGATCTTTATATTTAACATTGCTGATTCACCTAACTACCTAATTAACGTAAATAATATTGCATTCTTGAGACTTTTCAGAAAAATTTCACTTGACTATTATGTAAATCTATTTCAACGTACAATTATAACAACTATGAGGGCCGACGAAACAGATACCAACAAAATGGGTTATAACCACACTTTGAGCTAGCAATATAATCGTGATTGAGACCATATTTTTTGGAAAGAATACTTTTAAAATATATAAATCATTGACAAATTTAGTAGTTTAAACATGTAATTACTATTAAAATGCACTCGACGTATTAGGATATCAAAAAAAATTAATCTGACTCCTCACACATTACAATGCTGCAGTAAAAATATATTACAAATATTTGTGACCAATGCATAGTGAAATCTGTTATCTGAATTATCATTGTCTAGTAAGTTGTAATCGCAATTATAGAAACGGGGCTATTTGTATGATTTGCCATACTTGTAGCACCCCCTGCACTAATATGCAATTAATATTCTTTATGAATCATATATACTAGTATACAATATGCCTACATTACGATTTAAGATACCAATATTATATGTTTGTGTTGTAGTATATAATTTTTATTTTTGGTTTATATGCATCGGTCACAAATGTTTCTTATAACTTTATGTCTGCAGCGTTGTATATATGAAAAGAGAATACCATTATTTAATGTTAATATCATTACTTTTTTTTATTACCTAATATTTTGAGCCCATTTTAATCATAAGTACGTGTTAAAATTACTAAGGTTGTCAAAGCTTTATACTTTTTAAATGTATTCTGTACAAATAAATTTGATTTCAATCACGCTTATATATCTAGCTCAATGTGTTTTTATAACCCATTTTGTTGGTATCTGTTTCGTCGGTCCTTATAGTTGTTATCATTCTACGTTTAGTAAGATTTAGATGATAGTTAAGTTAACTTTTTTAGCAAAGTTTTAAGAGTACCATACTATTTTCATTAATTAGGTAATTAGACGACTCAGTATTGCTAAAAACAATGGTCTATACTTCATATGTGCTACTACTGCTTCGCCAAACCGTGGTTTTTCTGCAAATTACCCACATTGATTCTTTCGGTTGATCATTCCTTAGTTGTTAAGTTTTTAACTAGTTTAGATTTAATAGTAAAAAATGGAAATAATTTTGATAAGAATATTTTGTAGCCTTTTATAATTATTATATTATGTATCTTAACTTGCAGCTAAAAAAGTGGCATTTCATTTTGTAAGTCATTGGATGTATAGTTAATGATTTATGATGAGTTAATATTCTATACAGCAGTTACTAGAGATGACAAAGTAGTTATTTTCCGTTTCCTACCCCCTTATGTAATAGGTAATTATAATTTATAATCTTTGAAATAAACTCCATATAAAGATCATTTAGGTAGCATGTTAACTATAGAAGTTTCTTATGTAATTTTTCCAAGATATATGGTGGGAGATTTTCATAGAATTATGTTGGTATACATTTTTAACCCAGAATTGTTAAATACAGATTACAGTGGTTTACATGAAATAAGTACAACTACTTAGCCAAAGCGTATAGCATATTTATGTCTGTAGACAGTTTTCATTTAAAATCTTTACCCATATCTAATAAATCAATTCTGTAAAATTGAAATCAGTCCATATACATTTGTGTTCACGGTATGTTTTTAAGGTATTATCAGTGTTGTGAAAATTTTACATACGCTGCTGCTATGTGTGAGTCACAACAAGTTCCATTGTGTGTGTTGTACAGTTGTAAAGTTCTGCATGCGTTGTTGATGAAATATATACACACTTTTAGTTCTTATTAGGAGCAATTAAATTCACTGATTTTTTGATAAATATTTGTCTCACTGCTGAAAATACTTATATTTTATACGCTGATGTATTGTGCAATGAATACGTCATGTTAAACAATTGAAAATGGTTTTTACTTTTATCTTTCAAAACATATCTCATACTCATATGGGTATTATGTATAACCTACATAATACAAAAGTTGAGTTATGGATATATAATATTTAAATAAATTATAAATAGAATAATGTATATAGCGTTAACCACGATACAGTATAATATTATTGTTTAAATATTACACTTGTCGTTTTTCTTTTATTGCTTTTGAAGGGGGAATTAAGTTTTAGAAGTTTATCACAGAAGGGCATAGTATGAATTTTATTAAATACAATATTACTTTTTGTGAACATATTAGTGTGTTTTATAATTTTTTATAGGTAAAAACAAAATTATACAACATTATAAGTTTTGTAACATTTGACATAATATTGCAGTATGTAAGCACTATAGATATCTACAAAGTGAGTTATCTTATAGGTAATTTATTGTATCGTATTTTCTGTGTTTTATAGTTAAATTACATATTTTATCAATGGCATCAAAAGGTCTTTGTGCAGTGTGTAATTTATATTGAGGTGGAAAATGTCTTTTGTAACATCTCTGGGGTATTTGATTAAATTATTTGTACTAAGTCAATTTTTGTTTTATATGAAGTTTTATATAATAAAATTACTATCATATAATCATATTAATAGTTTTATTAATAAAAAAACAAATTTAATATCCTAAAATTTAAATAATTTCTAGTAAATTTCTATTTTAAAAGTTGAAAAAAATATTTTAATTACTAAATTATATAAAAAGTAATATAAGTTAGGTAGTGTGGTATTAAGAATAGTAAGAATAAATACAAGTATTTCAATACATTTATTGTATGTTTTATTTTGTATCAATTTTACTGAAAATTATTTTTTATAAATAACATAATTTACAAATTATTGACATTTATAGTATAACGGTTCTTATTATACGTTATTTTGTTAAGATTATTTAATTTTAATTTAATGTATGGTCTATTATTGATTGACAAATTCATACAAAATATACTTTACTAAAGGTGACATGAGACTCGCGATCGTATTACTGTATTACCTAACTATAATAATACTATTAATACATAATAATTAATAATAAGTAAGTAGATATATATTTTTAAATAACTGCATTAATCATCTGTTGTATCCGTATTGTTCTAGTTCTAAAATAAAACAAAAATATATTTTATAATGGGTACTAGTTACAATAATTTATTATAAATAAATTTTTATAATTTATATATTATTGCTTTTATGCTAAATTAAAACCCGTTTTCTTTTAATAATGTTTATAAAACTTTACAACAAACAATAATGTACGAGTATAATACTTCATAATTATGATATTTTAAAAATTTGTGAAATTCTATAACTGATATTACCTAGGTAAGTATGTATTGTTATATTTTACCTTTAAGATACTGTTCTTTGCTCAAAAGTTGTTGTACCCAAGTTATCGGATCAAATTCCAAATTACCACCATAATATGTTGGCAATTTACTTGGAGCTATATATTTGTGTAAAGAATCGAAATTATTTCCGTGAAAATGTACCTGTAAAAAAATTTTCAATGTTTCAAATAATAAAATTATGAGGGAAAAACACTAACCCGACATCGTATTTTTTCTTTCAAAAATGGTTTGATGATTGAATATACAGTATATAAGTATAATGGTTCGTTAATAAAATGAAATCCTTGAAACCTTAATGGGAAACTATCCTTAAAAAATTAATTAATTTTGATATTAATAAATATTATATTATGACAAAAAAAGGTTTTTAACTAACTTACAACGACTTGGTAATTAAGAATCATTGATAGGAAAAATTAAGGCTATAATAGCTTTTATTTTTGTGTTAATTACGTAGTGTCGTTACAATATTGTATGAGTTGTTACTAGATAATAATCGTTTTATTTTTAAGTTTTTGTTTTCGATATTCATCCTTCAATAATACATAAAATAATACTTATTTAAAAAACCTAATTAGCCATTAGGTATATGATTGTATAGTATCAATCGATAATTTTCCGTTTTTAATAAATTATAATTATACACATAATGCAATTATATTTTAATCACAGGAATACCGTACAGATTTTATTTGGTTTCTCTTCAGCCAAATAGAAATATTTTTATTTCATTCTGCAATAATTTGATGGATTTATGTATCTACTCCAATTTCCAAGAATTCCTGATGTCAATTAATTCTTTTAGATTCTTGTAACTTTCCATTTTTATTTATTTTTGACAATGAACAAGTTAATCCATATTCTATACAGCAGTTACTAGAGATGACAAAGTGTTTATTTTCCGTTTCCTAGCCCCTCACGGAATAGGTAATTATAATTTATAATCTTTGAAATAAACACCATAAAGATCATTTAGGTAACAGTATCGGTATCCTACATACTTTGTGAACTTCACTTATATCCTATTCTAAAAAAGTTTCTACCCTCTACTAATTCAATTCGTTTTAATTCGTTTCATAAGCTGAAAGTATTCTAAGTCTATAATATTATTAGATACTCTATTACCATAACAAAATAAGAATTATACATTGAAAAAAATAAAAATCAGTTTTTAAGCTACCACTCTGTCACAATTAATTAATTATACTTCTTTGTATGCTATATATTATTAGACTTAGTGGACTCTGTATATACTATAATAATGAAAAATAAATTTCAGCAATAAATACGGTTAGGTTAAAAAATAAATAATATCCAAAATCTAAGTATAAAAAATATATTTTTAAGATACACACATTATAATTGTATTTTATTTATCATTATTATAATATGAAAGATTTCAAGAAAATAAACAGAATACAGTGGTGTTCTTAATTAACCTGCCCTTCTTGCCATATACTTATGACGACCATAACGTTATTATGCGAAAAATATATATTATTTCTTACTTGCACAACTTCGGCAGACTTTTTAGCATAGTAAGGTGATAAATATTGATAATGTTTTAGCCACTTAAAACCTGTAAAATCAGCAATTGCGACTATACCAGCAAGTTGAGTGTCTGGATGTTCCGATATGACTTCCAAAATCATCAAGTTTATCTTGAAAACATCTTCAATGCTCATTCCAGATACAACTTTTTCTAAATAATACAACATACCTATATATTATAAACTTCATATTTATAATATATGGTAGCTATGAACATTAGTATACAATTATCAGTCGACTGATAATAATCGAAAATGATGTTATCGGGGGTTATGAATTTGAAGGAACAATATTCACCGAGAACCGCTCTTTGGAATTCATTACTTTAATGACCTAACTTTGGGGAAACACCTATAGGCTATAACATGTAATATCTATATAAAATATCTTCAAATTCATATAAATTTCAAGTCCATATGCATTCTTATACTGGAGACCATCTTCACAAAATGCAATACCTGTGATCATTTTTTTTTTTAACTCAAAAACACTTTTGAATAGACATGCAATGATTCATATCGATAAATTAATTAAACCGTTCATTTGTGACATTTTCAGTAAATCATATTCTTGTAAATCACGTTTAAAGACCACATACTGTTTCATAATGAAGATAATATTTTTAAACATAATACTTGTAATAAAGAATTTTCCCAAAAAAATCATTTAAAAAATCATACAAGAATATAGACTGGAGAATAGCAATATAAATGTAATACCTGTAATCAAATGAATCGTACACTGTTTTCTGGATTATTTGAATAACATTTTATTTTATTGACAAATGCCTTACCAATGGCGACCATAACATCTGCGTGATTAATTCGCTCTTTTTTTAGTTGTCAGCCAGGTTATTCTAAGCAATTCTCCATCTAAAGTACTCAGCGATCGGTATGTTTTCGAAATGAGTAAAAGCTCAGATTCTAAACATAATTTTGTTTATTTCTACTAAATTGAACCTAAAATGTTTTTTTAGATTTCTTGAATAGGTAGACATTATACTATAATACTTCTCTCGAGTAATTCTTCTAAAATTGATGTAATTTACTATAATCGCATATTTAACACATTAAAGTCATTATAGGTTTAGACTATAAATGTCATGATAATCAATAGTATACTATACTATACATACACATAAAAGTTTTGCAGGGACCTTCAAACTAAGGTCATAATAAATATGTCATTTCAACCGGTGTCATAATAAACGGTTTCTACAGTATTTGTTTCGTCATATATATGTATATAGATTACGAAACAAGCTTCGTACTATTAAATATCAGTGTTCGTAAAGGTATCCACATTGTGTAATTACGCTATGTATAAAAATTGAAGTTTCATTTCATGTAATTTCTATAGATTTGAATTTTAGGAAATGGGTCGGAATTCGAAATAGATGATGCGACTTATATTTTAAGTTAGGTAAAAGTACTCACTTTATTTAAATAGCTTTACTTAAATAGCTAATTTATTTTACTATGAATAATTCAATAGCGTTTTACCTTTAAGTGCATTAACAGTATACGTAACTCACTATAAAAAAATATATACCTACCCATTCTAAAAACATATATTTCTCGACCATGCTGATCCCTGTGAGGTAACATGAAAACTGCTCCGCATTCCAAAAAAAATATGTAATTGGATGGAATAGTCAAATCAAATAGTTTCGGATTTTTTTCTTTTGCCTCAAAATAATTTTGTATCTATTATTTAAATATATAAATATTGTAATTTATTTAAATTTTCATATTTCTACAAACAAAATAATTACATTTTGTAATTGATATTTTAGTTATAATCAGAATTTTTTGTCATACGATAATTATTAATATTTATATAGTTTAATAGTGTATAAAAAGTATCTTAAACAAAAATTTAAAAAACTATATACATACAGACATAGTCATATATTATAATAGTCAATATGTACAAACATAAATGATAGATAAATAATAAAACCTATATCATATACTGGTGAATCACTAAAATGTTAATAATACAACAATAATATAAATGTTATCATCTACGATCAAAGAATCATATTTAACTGTAAACGATTACCTTTTTCACATATATATAACCTCTAGGTACTTAAATTTTAATAAATAATTATTTTTTTTTTGTATATATTATATTATGCATCATAAATTTTAGAAAATTATTATTAATAACTTACCAATTTAAATGCTTTATTTACTTTAAATTTTCTAGCTCTTAAAAATTTAAGCATAAATGCATCATCCATTCTTGATTTCAATAATATATCACCTTTAAAAATTAAACAGGCTATTTTAGCAATCTTATTATCATGGTAATTACTAGGTAATGTGTGAGTGTATATTTTATACATTCAACTATTCTATTAATATGTCAGTATTTAAATATGACGTCGACATATAATCTCTGAGAATCACACATAAAATTTAAATTTAAATCACATGAAAATATAATTATATTATCTAATGGGTCATTTGTAATAATAAAATATTTTTTTTTTTTTGGATTTGTATAATTATATATATATTCTTGTACTTAAGAAATTTATTTTGGAAACTTCAGTAAATTTCATATGCGTTCACGAGATGGAAATGCTATGTCTAATATTAATTTCGTGTCTTTACGTGTTAAAGTCTACGCAACTACTACATATAATTCATTATTTTCATTATTTATTTCCGGTTTTATTACCTTGGAGGGACGATATGTAATATAATCAAGTCCATATCGTTTTATTGCTTCACTAATTACTATTGTCGAACAATAATATTGGTGTCAATATTTGGATTTTCTTGTGTATCTGATTCTCGTGAAAAATCATCGTCAACGCCAAATATGTGTATAATTTTGCTTTGCATGTTATATTGTAAGATGTGAGAATCACACATAAAATTCAAATACGAATCACATGAAAATATAATTATATTATCTAATGGATCATTTGTAATAATAAAATATTTTTTTTTTTTTGGAATTGTATAATTGATATATATTCTTGTACTTAAGAAATTTATTTTGGAAACTTCAGTAAATTTCATATGCGTTCACGTGATGGAAATGCTATGTCCAATATTAATTTCATGTCTATACGTGTTAAAGTCTACGCAACTACTACATAATATAATTTAGTATCTATTTCCAGTTATATTACCTTGAAAGGACGATCAGTTATATAATCAAGTCCCTTTCGTTTTATAGTTTCACTAATTGCTTGTTTAAAAATAATATTGGTGTTGATATTAGGATTTTCGTGTGTACCTGATTCTCGCGAAAAATTATTGTTAACGTCAATTGTGTATAATTTTGCTTTACATGTTATATTATAAGGTCTAAGCATCACACATAAAATTCAAATATGAATCACATGAAAATATAATTATATTATCTAATGGGTCATTTGTTATAATAAAAATATTTCCATTTCGTTAACGCATACGAAATTTACCAAAGCTTCCAAAATCAATTCCTTAAGTACATGAATATTGAATATATGAATAATACTACGCCGTAAATAGTTAAAGAAGAATAATTTATTATAACAAATGACCCATTAGATAATATTATTATATTTTCATATGATTCATACTTGAATTTTATGTGTGATGCTTAGACCTTATAATATAACATGTAAAGCAAAATTATACACAATTGGCGTTAACAAAAATATTTCGCGAGAATCAGGTACACACGAAAATCCTAATATCAACACCAATATTATTTTTAAACAAGCAATTAGTGAAACTATAAAACGAAAGGGACTTGATTATATAACTGATCGTCCTTTCAAGGTAATATAACTGGAAATATATAGTAAATTATATGTAGTAGTTGCGTGGACTTTAACACGTAAAGACACGAAATTAATATTAGACATAGCATTTCCATCTCGTGAACGCATATGAAATTTACTGAAGTTTCCAAAATAAATTTCTTAAGTACAAGAATATATATATAATTATACAATTCCAAAAAAAAAAAAATATTTTATTATTACAAATGATCCATTAGATAATATAATTATATTTTCATGTGATTCGTATTTGAATTTTATGTGTGATTCTCACATCTTACAATATAACATGCAAAGCAAAATTATACACATAATTGGCGTTGACGATGATTTTTCACGAGAATCAGATACACATGAAAATCCAAATATTGACACCAATATTATTGTTCGACAATAGTAATTAGTGAAGCAATAAAACGATATGGACTTGATTATATTACATATCGTCCCTCCAAGGTAATAAAACCGGAAATAAATAATGAAAATAATGAATTATATGTAGTAGTTGCGTAGACTTTAACACGTAAAGACGCGAAATTAATATTAGACATAGCATTTCCATCTCGTGAACGCATATGAAATTTACTGAAGTTTCCAAAATAAATTTCTTAAGTACAAGAATATATATAAAATTATACAAATCCAAAAAAAAAAAAATATTTTATTATTACAAATGATCCATTAGATAATATAATTATATTTTCATGTGATTCGTATTTGAATTTTATGTGTGATTCTCACATCTTACAATATAACATGCAAAGCAAAATTATACACATATTTGGCGTTGACGATGATTTTTCACGAGAATCAGATACACATGAAACTTCAGTAAATTTCATATGCGTTCACGTGATGGAAATGCTATGTCCAATATTAATTTCATGTCTCTACGTGTTAAAGTATACGCAACTACTACATATAATTTAGTATCTATTTCCAGTTATATTACCTTGAAAGGACGATCAGTTATATAATCAAGTCCCTTTCGTTTTATAGTTTCACTAATTGCTTGTTTAAAAATAATATTGGTGTTGATATTAAGATTTTCGTGTGTACCTGATTCTCGCGAAAAATTATTGTTAACGTCAATTGTGTATAATTTTGCTTTACATGTTAATTTATAAGGTCTAAGCATCACACATAAAATTCAAATATGAATCACATGAAAATATAATTATATTATCTAATGGGTCATTTGTTATAATAAAAATATTTCCATTTCGTTAACTCATACGAAATTTACCAAAGCTTCCAAAATCAATTCCTTAAGTACATGAATATTGAATATATGAATAATACTAAGCCGTAAATAGTTAAAGAAGAATAATTTATTATAACAAATGACCCATTAGATAATATTATTATATTTTCATATGATTCATACTTGAATTTTATGTGTGATGCTTAGACCTTATAATATAACATGTAAAGCAAAATTATACACAATTGGCGTTAACAATAATTTTTCGCGAGAATCAGGTACACACGAAAATCCTAATATCAACACCAATATTATTTTTAAACAAGCAATTAGTGAAACTATAAAACGAAAGGGACTTGATTATATAACTGATCGTCCTTTCAAGGTAATATAACTGGAAATATATAGTAAATTATATGTAGTAGTTGCGTGGACTTTAACACGTAAAGACACGAAATTAATATTAGACATAGCATTTCCATCTCGTGAACGCATATGAAATTTACTGAAGTTTCCAAAATAAATTTCTTAAGTACAAGAATATATATATAATTATACAAATCCAAAAAAAAAAAAATTTTATTATTACAAATGACCCATTAGATAATATAATTATATTTTCATGTGATTCGTATTTGAATTTTATGTGTGATTCTCACATCTTACAATATAACATGCAAAGCAAAATTATACACATAATTGGCGTTGACGATGATTTTTCACGAGAATCAGATACACATGAAAATCCAAATATTGACACCAATATTATTGTTCGACAATAGTAATTAGTGAAGCAATAGAACGATATGGACTTGATTATATTACATATCGTCCCTCCGAGGTAATAAAACCGGAAATAAATAATGAAAATAATGAATTATATGTAGTAGTTGCGTAGACTTTAACACGTAAAGACGCGAAATTAATATTAGACATAGCATTTCCATCTCGTGAACGCATATGAAATTTACTGAAGTTTCCAAAATAAATTTCTTAAGTACAAGAATATATATATAATTATACAAATCCAAAAAAAAAAAAAATATTTTATTATTACAAATGATCCATTAGATAATATAATTATATTTTCATGTGATTCGTATTTGAATTTTATGTGTGATTCTCACATCTTACAATATAACATGCAAAGTAAAATTATACACATAATTGGCGTTGACGATGATTTTTCACGAGAATCAGATACACATGAAAATCCAAATATTGACACCAATATTATTGTTCGACAATAGTAATTAGTGACGCAATAAAACGATATGGACTTGATTATATTACATATCGTCCCTCCAAGGTAATAAAACCGGAAATAAATAATGAAAATAATGAATTATATGAAGTTGTCGCGTTGACTTTAACACGTAAAGACACGAAATAATATAAGAGATAGCATTTCCATCTCGTGAATCCATACGAAATTTACCAAAGCTTCCAAAATCAATTTCTTAAGTACAAGAATATATATGAATTATACAAATCCAAAAAAAAAAAAATATTTTATTATTACAATTGACCCATTAGATCATATAATTATATTTTCATGTGATTTAAATTTAAATTTTATGTGTGATTCTCAGAGATTATATGTCGACAATATATTTAAATACTGACATAATATATAATATATATATTATTTATATCTAATACTTAGATTTCAATAAAGTGTAGGTAAATATTATTAGAATTGTATGAAAGCATATCAACATTTTTGTAAAATATCTCACAACATAAATTATTATTTATTAATTTTTATTAAAATAAGCGCAATAAAATTCTAGTTTTCCTCTTTTTTGGATTGTTGATGAAATCAATAAAAATATAATATACATTTATTATAGATCTTTCATACCTTTAATTAATGTACGTAATTCATCAATAGCTAACTGTGGATTAGACGGCTCGTCGAGTTCTTGTTTTAATTTAAATTTCAATTCGGATAAATTAATTAAGCTTTCTGACATATTGTATTTAATAAAAGTAAATATATTTCACAATAGTATAATTTTTCATAAAATTACTCAGTATAGCGAAAAACATGTAAAAGTGAGAAATATACAATATTATGAACTGATCTTCAATTAGGTACACATTTTCACAAAAATATGATACCGGAAATTGATATGTATCTCCGAATATATATCATATACATCCTGTAGATACCAATTAAGATAAATACATGACTGGTATGTTTTTTCTATAGCTATTTTTTATTACATGATGATTAAAAAAATGTCCATAATCAGTCTATAACAATTACTAATGTAAAAAATGTATTAAAACTAACTACAAAGTAATATATATTATCATAATTAATGCACACTGAAATATTAATATAGGTACCTAGTGGTAATAAATAATAGTATATAAAAATTAATAAATGAAATATTTCATAGAATTTTCGTATTTGGGACCCATATTGTGTTAAATAAGTTTTCTGATGGAAATATTATTTTAATGAAGAATATAAATATTGTAAATATCATGAGTGGCATATTTAGAATTAGGGTCCCCTCTTGAATATTTACATATTTAAAAAAAAAAACGTGTTATTGTGTTAATAAATATTTGTAACGATTAAAAACATAAATTCTAAAATGTTATGTTTGTGGGTTACGTGAAAAATGGTCCTATATCGAACGGATACACTGTTATGTGATATAATATAACTTTGTATTAGGCATAACCCTCGTCCTTAATTTGTATGTGTAGCGCTCTATTTTTACCGCTGCTGGTATAGAGACTGAGACATTATAATAGAATTATGTATAAATTACATTATAATTATTGCAGTTAATATTATGTTAAATAAATATATTCTCAATTTGTTTTCTCTGAAAAAAAAATAAAATAAAACTAAGTTTTTAAATTACAATAATTATTGATTATTTCTTTTAAATTTAAGAACAACATTCCTTATGACCAATCTTTCTATCAAAGACCAAAGTATAAGCAATGTTTTACATTTTTAGTTCAACTTAAGATTTAAAACAATATTATGTTGATTTATTTTAGATTCTGAACAGAGTGATAAATGTATTGATTCTACAATGATGCGTATTTTTTTTGTCTGTGTACCTACAGCATAACTAGTCGAAAGAATGTTTCAATTTCAAACTTTGGGGGTGTTTTCCGATGGCAAAGTGAATATCCTTGGTGCATTATAAAGGACAAAAGTAAACATTTTTCAAAAAAATCGAGAAAAACAAAAAAAAAGTGACAACTGAAATTTTCAATTTTTCTGAGAATTTTTTTTGAAGTGTCGATAAATTTTTTTTTTGACAAAGTCAAAATACTTGAAAAATTAATACAAAGTTCCTCATAAGTTATTCTTATAGTGATACAATTATAAGAATACATAGGCACATTTTTTTTTATTAGCATTTGAAGTTCAAATATTGACAAAAATTCGTCAAAATCATGAATATTTACAAATTATTTTGTAGGTATAGGTAATTCATAAAAATGTTTGTATAAGCAGCTAAGAGTTGAAAATTTTATACAAAATATTTCTTATGAATTTTTTTTATTGTAGTCCTCAAAAATATATAGATATATGTTTGGATATTTAAAAATAATTAAAAATATTTTGAATGGTTCTTGTGGTGTTGGCGACATTGTAAGTTACCTTGTACGGTAACGGTCGTCCAACACAAACTCGCTCACTGATATACAAAAAGTCGTGAAAATTATTTTGTTTTAATGTTAAATACTTAAATGTGTTATGTTATACCTATGATAATGAAAAAAAAGTGAATAATTTATAAATGAAACCTTATTACTTTAATTATATCGCGTGAAAATAGTTTTATATATCGTAAATAATCGTGTAATTTTGTAAACGCTGTCTGCCTGTATGCTCGGGATTGAACTAGATCTATATCATGTCCTGGAAAAACTTTATTTTAGCAGCCTAAATGAAAACGTAAGCTAAATTATGATTTACTGAACACTAATTGTCTTCGTTTCAAAAAGTGAGAAGAGACATGTTATTTGAATAGATACTTTAAGTAATTTATAACATCTACCGACTAACGCCTGATAATACGTAAATATTTATCCAAGTCTTATGGTTAAACTTTTAAAATATATAAGTATAAATGTATAATTATGTAGGTACACTGTACTACGTCATATTGTTATAATATTTATTCATACTGATGTGAATACAATTTGTTTGACGATTTCAATTTAGGAGTTCACTTGTAACGTATGACGTTCTAACTCATATAGATTAAATACACCGTTTAACGCCCCCCCCCCCCTATCCTTCGGACGAAATCACTTAATTGACCCTTTCAGAGCAAACCGAATCCGCTCTACTACCAACAACCGTCGTATATGTCGTTAGTCGTCGTCGTCGTCGTCGTGCGCGTTGTATTAATGTAATATTAGTGACTACCGGTATATTCTCCCGGCGCTCGATCGATTTATACAAACGTGTACGTAATTCAATAAAATACATGGCCCTTATTTTCGTCGTCTAATCGTCTATTCAGGTCTGGACACCGCTCGAGCTCTGGCTGTTGTCTTTCGTGAGGATATATTATTTATACGTATTATTTAATATAATATATGACACGCTTGAGTATAAGCATATCAGATAGGTACTCGGTGGCCGGTTGAGTGCTGCATTTAGGTATACATTAAAATAATGCGACGAACAACGTTGTATTCGAACGCCGCTGTTCTGTTTGCGTTCCTGTGGCTGACGATCCCGTCGAGACCATGTCTATGCCTCAACACCGACTGCGATTTCACTGAAAGGTGGGTACGTTTTTAAAAACGGTGAACAATTTTAAGTGTGACTGTATGATGTTAGCTACAAAACGAGTTGCTGTACGTTTTGTGGCGGTAACCTGTGCCTTATTTTAATATTATTGTAGTAAAATGATTAATAAAAGAACATCATATTTTGGGCATATTGAAAAAATTATCACTGGGAGGTTGGTATATTATGTGTTTTCAACAAATGGGCTTGGCACTCCTGAAACCGAAAAATAAACAAAATTGCTCTACTCCACAAATAATACACGATATTAACAAAGCGATTTCAAATTATGTATATTATGTGTTTAAAGTTACGAAGAGATCGTCACAGTCAGCATCAATGAACCTGTACAAGTTACTAAGTATAAATGGTGCTTGGACATACCACCGAGATGTCCAGACAATAAGCGAGAGTTTAGGACCGTACTCAAGAATATTGTTAGTAACCGGTGTACGACGTTTTTGTATGTTATTTAAGTATTAAATTTTGTGTTTTTTTTTTAGACTGTACCTAAAATGCGTAAGGTGAAGAGATGTTGCAAGGATCAAATTCAGTTGTACGATAATTGTGTTTCGAGGTGTGCTGAAGATCAGTGTCCGAATATTCAATGTACATCAGGCACTGACAAATGTAAATGCAAGTCAGGATACACAGGTCATTTATGCAGACAAAGTTAGTATTTAATATAAGTAATTTTTAGTAGTATTAATATACTAAAAATAATAATACACACGGTATTTTTTAAAATGTACGAATTTAATTCAATTATTTTGTACGAACATTTTTAAAAATTTCCAAACACAAATAATAATATCAAGTCCATTTTTATAAATATTTTATTTATATGTATAGGTATATTATATAAACATATACTTAACACGTAGATACACAAATACATAATATAATAAGGTAATATTATAAGGTGTCAAACTCCTATTTACTTTGTAAGTATGTCAAGTATGAACCTATATAATATTATACTTATCTATTTATTAAAACGATTTTCAAAATCTATATCAATCGCCAAATTTTAAAGTAGTTATAGTGGGTAATAGCAAAACACCTAGCTACTTAAATAGTTTTAATTAAGAAATTCTAAACATATTTGTATTTTTTAGTTACAACTTATAATTAATGTTGTGTTTAGTTGTTTGATTTTAAAATTTTGAAATAAAAAGGTAATTATTACACATTTTAATCTAAATAAAAAATTAGTTTAAGAAAAATATGTTATGATATTGATCCTATTCATAATAATCTACTTTTGAAATATGCACTCATACTTAAAAATTTAATTTACACTATTCAAATATTTTCTTAGTATAGGTATTAGTCTTGTATGTAACTTATAATATAATAAAGTACTTTTAATATAATGCTGTTATAATCAATATTATATATCTTATTATTTTTTCATTTACTGCTCCATACTTTGCACTTTGTTCAATTTAATTGGAATAATTAGGAACAATCATTTATTATGGTCTATGGATAGGCATTAATTACACTCTACAAATCAATATCATAATCAACACATTTATTAACAAAGTAAATGATATTATGTATATTAAGTATAAAAACTATATTACTTTAATAATTAGTATATAATGTATTATTAACGTGTCTATTATTACATTTCAAAAACGCTCAACTGATTTAAACAATTTTAAAATGTTTATATTAACGTATTAAAAAACAACTAAATGTAATTCTTATTTATAAGAAAATAATTATTACTCATTATTTTTGTGTTATAACATTCTTTATGCCATATTATGTATAAATATATATTAATTGTTTTATATGATATTTTGTTTCAGTTATACATAAAATATATAGATATAAAAAAATTATCTAGATAGGTGACCAAAAACCCACTTTCTATATCTAAGTTTAGAAATTAGTTGAGTATTATTTAACAATAAGTATTATATCAAATAAAGTAAGAATTAAGATAAAATAATTAATATTTTCCAGTACACGAACATAAATTTTGAAGTATAGTTTGTCGACTCCCGTGGAATTATAATATGTTTAGCCACCCATCGTTTAAACTAAACATAATAATAGACTCAAATAACATAGTAAATACAGCCAAAGTAAATGAAATTCTTAAATGACTATTTAAAATTATATTATGCTACTTTAATGGAAAACGCTATTGACTTTAAAACGCTTGGTACTATTGTCAATCATAATTTAATATTATACAAACATATTATATTTAATATATTATGATGCGAAATTATAATAAAATCGTATAGGTACCTACTCAAAATGTATAATACAATATAGTAGTATACTCTCGATTATCCGCAAAATAGGGTGGCAGCAGAACATCCACAGATGAGTGAATTACGTAGATAATTCGCAAAATTAAAATTACGAAAATATTTAAAATTTTATAATAAAAAATAAATTGGAAAATTAAATTTTTTTAATCAGTACCAGTATGTATGACTATTGTCTATAATAGTTAATTATTTATAACGATCAAAAGTACAAACGTAAAACATCTTAAAATAAAATGATTAAGATATTTATATACAAACAAGATGTAATATATTACCTATCTATTATACTTTTGATGGTTACTGTTCATTAACTTTAACAAATAAAAAAAGAAAACTAAACACTATAAAAAATATATTATATGCAAGATTGTGTTAACATAACAAAAGCGTTAAGAACCGATATTATAACTAGTTATAATATTCTAGAATTTTTAAAAAAAAAACAACTTTTATTTTAAAGATTAATATCAACAGAAATGCACGATACATATAATATGCTCGCAGTCATTATTATAAGCTACAGCTGTAATTGTAGTTGAAAGTATATATTAAAATATATATTTAAGCTGCGCAGTTAGCTTAATAATGTGAAGAAGATCTAACGTAAATTATGTAAATTATCATGATATTTATTTATTCTAACTTTGAATTTAAGCAATATTTGTATGCCTTTCTCTCTCTCTCTACATATATATATATTACTTTGAATTAAAAATGTGCATTAAAGGAGCCCCTTTTTTGCATATAATTATGAATATATTATATATACCGTTTATTACTAAAACGGAATCTGACGATCTGCCGCGGCTTCGTGTTTCAGCGTGTGAAGTCGGGCGTTGGGGCCTTGGATGTGCAAACTCTTGTGACAAGTCTTGTCCGAACTGCGACCACCGGACCGGATGCTGCAAGACAGCCGCCACTGGATCGTCGAATTTCTGTGGCGGCGGCGGAAGCATCGGTAACGCCGGTCGGCAAACAGCGGCTGCTTCCGGTGTCCGCAACGGCACAGCGCGCAAAATCGACGATGCAGCCGTGGTGTCGGCGGTGGCCGACAGCTTGGCACGTTTCCGAAAACTGAGCACTACCATACGACTGCAGACGACCACGTGGGAACCAGAGGGGAACGAGGCCAACGAAACGACGAGGACGACGGAGGTGACGAGCACGAGGAAACCGGCGACGACGCAAAACAGATCCGCTGCGGTCGATACGGCGTGGACACCGCTGGAGGCGACGGCGCTCAAGTACGACGAGCTGGTGACGAGGCTCATATGGATATTCGCCATGACTTTGGTGGCCATCGCCATGGTGTTTGTCATAATGTTCGTCGTGTTCTTCAAGTGCTACGGGACGACCGCGTCCAAACCGCAAACGGACGATCGCCCCGCCCGAAACCCGTGGCCGGAACAGAGCACCGGCAAAGTTCGCGGTACACAATGTGATTTTTTATCAAAAACCTGTAAAAAATTATCAATAGGTGGTAATAATGGACATAGTCCAATTATTTTCTCTTCACAACTAACCCCCAACCCATTCGAGTTATCGAGGTTCCACTGTTTTATATTATACATTAATAATATAACAAATGTAATGTTTTTGGCAAAAATTAAAATAAATCTACTGTACCTAATACTAATAATAAAATTAATTACTATAATAGCAATAGCAAAAACAAGTAGAGTGAATTTAAAGGCAAACACCATCATCGGTAGCACTTCCCTCTCGCCTAGAACACCATCAGTTAGATCAGTAGTTCTCAACTTTTTTTTTGATTCATGGTTAAAGCTTTGACCACTTTAAAATATGTAGTATACTATTCAAATGTCAACGAAACTTCCTAGGATATAAATGCAAAAATATCTAAAAACATCTTACTCGTTAAAGATAATATGCTGCAGCCCCTCCCCTTGTGACTGCTGTGCATTTTTCATATTATATTCTAAGTCGAGCTTTAAATTATTTTTCGTTTTCATTAATCACTTCGCTGTTTAATAACGCTCGCTGCTACAGTATCATTTTACCTCTTCTAGGAATTATTTTTTTGTTATCTCCGTCGTGTACCACTATATACATTATTACTTGATAGTATTTAATTTATTTATTATATAATACCATGTCTAGTTTTTCTTTTGATCGTGTCAACTTTAGTCGTTCACTCCATTATTATTGATTATACTTTAAAAGTTGAAACATATTCATTTTCTTCTAAGCTATCGTTTCCCTTTATCGTTACCTCATTAAACATCTTCTGTATCTTTAATAACCATATCCTCTTTGTTCGATTTTCTTCTACGTTACACAACGTTTGTAAATTATTATTATGTTTATTAATGTATATAATCCTTTAAGACGTCGATTTTCAAACATTTTAATTTATATATTTTACAGAGACATGTATCACAACACAAAACCTATGTAATGTGCCACCTGTTAGATATACGAAAACTCCTACACTATACACATGTAAGTAATAATTATTTAATAATATAATAATATATTATTTCTACCTAATACGGATTTACAACATAAAATTTTCAATTTTATAAAAATTTTCAATCAAGTTATCAATACACCTTGGTAAGCGCCTTCTTAGTCATAAATTTCTATGTTGTTAGTCTGCCTTCGTTTGATAAATCGTTGATACCGCGGGTAACTATTTTGTTGATACTATAGTAACATCATCAGTATCTACAATAATTATTTCTTCATACTTAAATATGTTATTAGAGGTTCCCGTTTTTAGTTGTCGCAACCGCTGGTCCATTGAAATCTATCTAAAATAATTCTATAAAACATTATCAATTTACATACCTATCAAAAATTAAATTAATGATTTTATTTATTTATAAAATATTATTTTTTTTAATAATTTTAGCTACCAATGTTGATTTACCAACTCATCCAGAAATATTTTGTCCAGTTTTTTCAGCTCCTCATTACACAGGTAATAAAATTTAAATTATAAATTAACAAATAGCAACAAATCGGTGCTGACCCACCATATCATATGTCAAGTGCCGCTACTAAAAAGAAAAATTTTAAAAAATCGAAAGAAAACTAAATTTTTTTTAATACTTTGTTTTAAAGTCCTAAACATTTTTAACAATAAGGTATATGTTATACAATTGAAAACATAATAGTACGTATTTCTAACCACTATTAATTGTTAATTAATAATAATGTTTAATTACAAACCATTGTACCTATAGGTGATTTTTAATAAAATAATATTTATTTTAAATAATTTTTATCTTGGACTTTTTTTTACCGTTAACCATAATCTAGGTACTTATAATTCATAATAATTTAACTATATTTTTTTTGTAGGTGGTTCGTCACTATATGATTCTCCACAACCATTGTATGAAATTTTATACTGATCAATAAGTTTATAAATACATACCAATGATTTATAATTAATTTCTAAGAATAATGTATAAGTATAAGTAATTATAGTCTTTTATAATAGTGCAATAAAACATAAAACCTTTAAAATATTGCATTTAATGATTTGTTAGTTTATATCAATTATTAACCACCGCGAAAACAATATTGCTGTTAATCATTGCTAAAATTACAAAAATAAACCTATCTGAATACTATATTATCGCTAGCGTAAAATCACGTCGCTGTTACTTTGTCACCACACACACCTACACAAAAATTTAACTTATTTTTTTATAATTATTGTAAGCTAAACTTATGAAAAATCCTGTATTAAATTTTCAACTCTTAGCTACTTATGCATTTGAAAATTAAATCATTTAAAGAAAATGCCAATCTAAATAACTGGTGAAATTTTCAAGTATCTACGACTTATAATAACAAATATTTAAAATCGTTTCAGGATAAATCGTTATCGTTACGGGAGTTTGTAATTTGCACCAAATTAAAGATATGTAATTTGCACCACCCTCAGTTAGTCGAAAATAGAATTTGTAATTTGCACCAAAATGATTATTTGTTCGATTATCGAGTATTCGATTTTGAAATTTTTGATTATTCCCCAGTATCTTCGTAAACGTCGAGACTAGATGGACACGAATGACAATAATAATTTTTATCGAGATTTTTCGCCTTATCTGGTAATTACATATAATTCTTTTCATATTCATAATAATATGACTTCAATTTTACACATATATTTTTTTTAATTGACCAACTTTTTTATATCCGAAATTATACGATTTTATAATATAAACTTATTATAACAATTATATGTGCATAACCTTAGCTATTTTATAAATAAAACTAAGCTAAATTTATACTAGGATATAAAAACTATAACAGCCCAGACTTTGCCCCATCGGACTATCACTTGTTTACCAACCTAAAGAAGCAGGGAGGGAAAAGGCTGAATTCAGACGAAGAAGTGAAGACTGTAGCAATGGAGTACTTGGACGGAGGGTTCTATGTCTCTATGACGCTGGCGTACAAACGCTTCCAGATCGACTACAAAAATGTCTCAATATAAACATATCGTTACGATATTTCGTAAAAATTTTAAATTCAAACGCACTTAAAATTTTTCCTATAATGATGCTTCGAGTTTTCTCTATAGATACTTGAAGGAAAATTTATGGAAAACTTAGTGTTGAATTTTAATCTTTAGTTATTAACACAAAAAATTTTATGATTTTTCAATTTCAAAATTACTTACAAATTTTCGCGTTTACGACAGATATCGTACAATTTTGAACTATAGAACTATAACGCTTATTAAAAAAAAATTGTGACTAACGATTTTTAATTTTTTTAGCTACAATAAGAACAACTCATAAGGAACCTGTATTAAACTTTCAAGTTTTTTTGGTACCTAAAATTTTTTTATCGACACAAAATTTCTGTGGTAAATAAATAACTCAAAAAAAGTCAAAATATTTTCAAAATTTAGCCATGTATTAATAACAGTAACATAAACATATGGTGAAAATGTTAAGTATTTACAGTGATTATTTTTTGAGTTACAACCATATAAAAAAATCGATTTGATCAAAAACTAGTTTTACATAAAAATTCTTGTTTTTCCGTCACTTTTTTTTGTTATTCTCGATTTTTTTGTAAACTGTTGGAAAATATTTACTTTTGACTTCTATAATTCACCTAGGATATTCACTTTGCCATCGGACACTACCTCCAAAGTTTGAAATTGAAGCAATACTTTGACTAATTATGATGTACACAGACACACAAAAAAAACACACATCATTGAAATATCAATGCATTCATCATCACTTCGTTCAGAATCTAAAAATTCAATAGCTAGTAAATCTACAAGTAGGTACATTCATTACCAATGTGAATAATAATTAACATCAAGAATATAAAAGGAAAGAATATTCGAGTTATGAGTAGAATAATTTTTAACAAACATCATTTGCGGGCGGACCATGGACACACTTGTGTGCGGAAATTGGAAACGATCCATTTTTATTTAACGTCCATATTTGCACAGAAAAAATAAAAATGATTTCATATATTATCATCAGAAAAATTCCGTTGCTTAAAAATCTCAGCAACATTAATTTAAAACATACATCATATCATTGCATAATACATTATTGCCGATTTCAATTTCACTTAATAAATATTATATCGTCAATCCTCAACATCATACTATCGCACCAAAGCTGTACAAAATACAAATTGAAAAAATGTGTATTAAAATCAATATAAAAATTAAAAAAATAACACAGTTGATAATGAAACAAATGTGATGTAAATATGTTGAATGATTTAAACTTCTCTATTAACAGAAATTATTTATTAAATTTATTATAAAAATATTATAGGCGTAAAAAATCTATATACCTAATGAGTTTATATTATTTATATGATTAAATGTGATTTCAATGTAAAAACTTTTTAATTAGTTATAAATACAAATTGTGTGTTTATTTTATATAATTTTGATAAAAAATGATATTTAAATTAAATAGTTATTTTATAACCAAAGTCTTTTTTTTTTTTTTTTCTTCATTGCGAACATCAGGTAAATTATATCTATATGTTCAAGAGTGGTAGTCCTTGCACTATGTGTCTTGCCTTTTTTGTTTTATTAAAAAAAAACCTTATAAAATTGCTTCCTTTCATTTAAAAAATGTTATCCGTCAAATGTCAATATGAGTTATAAAATGCTCGTAAAACACTCATTGACTACAGCAGAGGCTATGCATACTGTAAATAAATACGACACCCACGCTACTAAAATAGAAATTGCTTACGAGCTTTACGCCACGCCAGGGGCAAATCGATATTATTTAAGTACACGTGTGTCGTACAACCTTTAATATCATAATATGCAAATGCAACTGTCTTGGTCACATAGGCATGATACCGACCGAGCTTGACAACACGAAAGGTATATACCCGGGCCCCGAAAACAGCGCAAAAGCAAGTGGTTATAGTCTCTAAACTGCTGACAGACAACAAAAACCGCAATTGTAAATAGTAATTATAGGCAAAATATCATATATGGACTACACTCTTGAAAAAATTTTGGGTATATTTAACAAGAAGTAAAAATATGAAATGAATAACACTTCATATCATTAATAATAAAATGATATGTTTACACAATTATAAATATAACACACCAAATTTCAAAACCATTATAATTTAATCATACAAATTTATATAAATTATTGGATTAATTAGAAATTTAAATATTAAAATTTTAAAATTCAAACAAAAATGATTTGAATTTCAAAAAGCTCTAAATTTCTATTTTTTTTTTACATATTATTTTTTTATGAGACAACTGGAACTCACTGAGAAAAGCTCTTGGAGATATTATAATAAAAATTTAACCAACCTTAAAGTCAACACTATATATATTAAAATATTTTAAACTACTTTTACTTATTTTGTAAATAATTTAATGTAATAATAATTACGCAAAGATATGATGTCTAGTAGTAAACAGTTGTGAGTAGAGCTAGGATTTATATGCAACAGTATTTTTTTTTTTTGTGACTTCTGATAATTGCTTTTTTGTCAGTAATGTCCACGAACCACCTCACGATGATGTAAACGTTGGTTTTATTATTTTGTATATTTCTGCATATAGCATAATATTATACAAAATGTTGAATGCCAAAGAAAATGCTGTCAATACAATACGACGTATTTAAAGTTCGGATTTATTCCATCGCCTTCCAGCATTCCGCTCCTAATGTGTTAACTTTGTAACAAAGTGTTCTCTAATTAGAAAATGAAACCAGGACCGGCTCAAGTGTTTAAACACACCTAGACAAACTTGAGTTTTGCTGCCCCTTACATACTACATCATACATTTTTTTTTATCTATAATACAAAAATATGAAATGCCGCCCTAGGCGTGGGCCTTAGTCGCCTACCCCTTGAGCCAGGCTTGAATGAAACCATCTCGTTTACAGGAGCATTTACAAAAAGAAAAAGTTCTTCTAGACAAACAGAACAATAATTGTTAAATTTTAATGATATTGTTTGTTATGTTAACAAATATCGAACCTATTGTCAAAAAACTCGCTATAAACCAACTAGTTCAACCATCTCAAAGAATTTAATATTTTATACAACAATACAAAATTATGTCTACAAAAGCAAATAAGCCTAGCAATATTTTTTTAAATAAACTAAAAAATGTATTAATTTATAATTATTATATAATATAATTTTCATATTAGTAATAATATTATGGTTTTCTTTCAAACGTTTAATTGTACAATTTTTTTTTTTTTTTTGTTTAAATCATTTCAATTTTTTTTACACTTTCCAAATAATCGAATCCCTTCCTACCTCTCTCCCGTTCCCTTAATTATAAAATTCTCATATAGGAGAGAGGGGCGTTAAAAAATTGAATAACACTTAAGGGGTAACTTTAAAAAGGTTGAGAAATACTGTCGTAGACGATTCGAGGCCCATGGGACATAGAAAACTATCATATTATAGAAGATTGTGTGAAAAGTCCTTGAAGCATTATTTGGCGTATAGTCGTTGTCAACCCAGAAAAATGTTTAATACATCACCGGACGTTAGTTTATGTTGGTCAATCCAATTATCTTGACGATTGACGGATCCTAACTAACAGTGGTGTGTTGTACGAATGTGTACAGCGTGTCCAAATGCCACTGGCCTTTTCCCCTTGCAGGTCTACTATTATTATTTTATTACACATTTAAAACAAAAAAAATAATAATAATAATTAATAAATTAAACTTTAAACTGTCTTAAGTTACAACGTTTTGAAAATTTTTTTTTAATAAAAGAATAATTGAAAACTGAAAACAATTTCAAAGATAATAGATTTTTTATTTTTTTTTTTTTAACTGTACACATTGCAAATAATGACCCTGCAGCTCAACAACATAGCTTAGGAATATATGAAACCGACGGGTGCATTTCGGCGCTACTGAAAATGTAATAATATTATGATCTATTGACTTTTGTTAGAAATTTGTCAAATTTTGCGAAGCGAGTTACGAACTTACGAGTAGGTACTTACCACTAAAACTCTGTCGGGGTCCGTGCTCTATTGGGGCAGTGCTCTCTATTACTCGTGTCGCGTACCAGCCTTACGACCGGCGCCCGCGCTATATATTCTCGTGAGCCGCGGTCATGTCGTCGGGAAAATCGATCGGAACGGCGGCCAGGCGGTCATCATCCCGGACGTCGGAACACCGCCGTAGTCAGCAGTATTAAAATATTATGGTAACCTACCTCTATACCCACGATCCCGTATAACATATTTTTTTTTATTTTAATACAATATCGTCAGTACTCGGTAATAAAGTCGTACACGACAGTGACAATAATAATATTTTGTATATACCCGTTTACTCGACCCTGGTGCATCGACTCGCCGACCGACAGAGGAGTATCGCACACGCTTCATTTACCAAGTATTTTAATATTATTATCGTAGGTACTTCTGTAGGCAATAGTAGGTACCAATAGTTCTAACCGAGCGAATAAATATTTCATAAAATCGTACAATTCGGTAGGTAGGTACTCGTGACGAGGCAACCATAATATATAATAATATAGTCCATAGTATAGGTATTATAATAATAAATTGAGGTTTTATATTGTTATTCGCCGCGAGTGCCTGTATTATAGATATAGGTAACTAACTAGTGATCGGAGGGGCGTACTACACCTATACATCTACTGTATAATAATATAAAATGTCATATCCGCCTGTTTAATGCAATAAAATAATATTTAACTGCAAATGATGATATAGACATAATAATATAGCCGCGGTGTACGTATGGGTATTCGGTGACCTAGCTCGGGGCAGGATAATTTAATATAAATAATATAGTCACGTGCGGCTTTCATCTTAATACAATATTTATACATTATACGCGGATATCATTATTGTCACTGTCGTCCGTTTAATAATAATATAATGTTACCACGGTCTACAGTGTACGAACACGCGGGCGAGCAATAACGTGCAGGACAGACGGAACGAAGTCATAGAAAAAAGTGTTCACATTCGAATATTATATAATATATCACTGCGACTTTACCTACACTCACACACACACACACACATATATAGCAGTCATGTGGCGGTAAGTAAAATAATATTTATAAATGTTTTTTGTCCCCCCCCACGCCAAGTTAAATCGGACGTGAGTATCGTAATATCGCGCACAGATTTGTATGATTTTTTGTTAAAATAACCGTCCGACACAGATTTCCATATAGGTACTATATTATATTATTGTGACGTGTACTTTGCACTAGGTGTAGCAATTGATATATAATATTATAATAAAGTAACAACTAACAGAAGTATACTTTGGCCGTCGAATGTCGATCGACGGAAGCACCAGCAGCTGTCCGATTAATTTTTATTATTATTATTATTGATAATTATTACCGTAATATTGTAACGATAGGTAATAATAATATGTTATTCGTCGGTCACGAGGTCGCGTTTCGATCATTACCAGCAGCTATCATGTAGTAGCCACAATTATAATATATATATACATAATATTATAGTAAAAAAATTGATTCGAACGAACAATGCGTCGACAATAACATATAATATTATTATAGTACCTAATAATAATTTAATTGTTAACGACAACGTTGTTATACCGTTTCACTGGACCTCGACGGCAATAAGCTTAATATACATATTATTATTTATTATTATAAGTAAGTGATTATTATATAACATAATATTATAAATTCGTACTATGACATTATTGCTCTGATAACAATACGTCGTACCGTACCTATACATACGTATTGTAAGCTATTCCTCGGCTAGCAATGACGACGTCGTACAATGCTCGTACACGATGTAAATCGTAATAATAATAATAAATATTATTATCCGTCCATTCCGCTCCTGCGCGTGCGCGCTGCGTTCCCGTGTAATTGATAGTGTGCAGAGTACGTTTGTTTGAAAATCATTATCACCCAGTCGATCCGTGATACCAGTCGCGCGAGCTTTATTTTGATTTTTTTTTTTTTTCAATAATAATATTGTTATTTACCGTTTCGCACTGTTTTCCGTTGTCGTTCACTGCCGAAGACTAATTTTCATCATCATCATCATCATCATCGTAATATTATCGCGACTTGGCCGATTCAAACACAGTCGTCTCCAATTCGTCATTGGTTTATCCGCCACACTTTTATGCGGACATCGGTGTACCCTCGTAGAACTTCCACTTTCGTTTTCGAACACTTCCACACCATGTATATTGTTTCCAGTTACTGACATAATATATCATAATATTATATAAGGTATATAGATATATATTGTTGCTCAGTAGCCGCTATAATACATCACTCTCACACACCGTACAAGTGAGTACAACAAACGTATACACATTATCTGGTATTGCGACCTCTTAAATACATTATAAACGATAAACGTCGCTAATTATCGACTCTTTTGTCATTGAACATTAATCCTCGTACCCTGTGCCAATAGTAATTCCTGTTTTCACTTTGTGCGCTTTGTTTCATTTCAGTTGTTGGTTTATTATTGTTCACTGACATCGAAATGTTTGTCTACCAAGTCTATGCATCTCATCTATTTCATCCTGATTTTGTCAATAACTTATCATTTCTCTTATTTATAAATTTTCCATATGATAATTATTTTACTGGCGAGGAAGGGTTATAATTTAGTATCTTAATCCTTTTTCAAACACCTGAAAAAAATATCACCAAGCATGATAGTTGTGTTGTTGTCGTTGTTGTCACTGTGATATTCATGTTTCATATACTTAGAAAATTATGTTGAATCAAATATTTCTTATAACCTAAGTTATCCAATAATTTAGTTTTCAATCATCTTCAACGTCCACGCATTGCAACATCTACCTATTCACAAAAATATTGGTACCTATAATAGGTATTGTGTTATTTATATTTAATTTAAATAATTATTTCTATTACTCAATAATATTCAATATTGGTTTCATATTATTCATGACTATCATAAATATTAAAAATGAAAGGTTCATGTTTGAATTCTCTAGTGTAAAATGTTTTAATTGGAAAGAATTATCGCTCTAAAAAAATATTTCTTGCAAAGTTCATATAATAAATTGAATTATGATAATAGTTATTTTTTAAGATAATTTAGCAATTAGTATTGTTATGTAAATACATGCTAAATATTTAATAGTTAAGTATTTCTGTACTTTGTAAAGTACAACTACCTACTCTTGTTTATCAAGTTAATACTTTTCCTTGGTATAGTTCTAATATTGATGAAATAAAAACTATTTTTCACAGTTCAAAATCTCTTCTTTATAGTGTCACAATTAGGTTGCTTAATTTGGACTACAGTCCAAGTGGTCCTTGCTTACATGAAACGGTTTTTACTATGTTGTATGTTAGCTACAGAGAGGGAATGTATGCGGATGAAGCAACCTCTTAAGTAGAAAATGTACACAATATTTTTTTATTTTGTCAAAGTGTTTTAATAACTCATTTAATGTAAATAAATACCTACATACTTAGATTTTATTGCAACGTGCAAGTAGTCCGTGAAAGTATTGTTACATTATTTTTTTATACAATGCCCATAATATTAAATTACTTTTTTGAAACTAACATTAAATAGGCAAATAATTTGTTGATATAGCTAATGAATAAATATATTATAGTTAAATGTAACTAAAAAAGATAAATATATTATATTAATAAAACATTATACTCATTATCTAAGTCAATATATATTAAAACAAAAATATCTAGGTATTAAAATAATATAAATTGATTTTTGAAGGTGTTTTATCAAAATAAACCTCTAAAGGTTCATAGTCTAATTATTGTGCTACCGATTTTTTTAGTATTATGATAATGATATAAAATTATATATAATATATATATATTAGCTTTTTTTTGTTACGCATTTAGTACATAGTGTACATTCAGCACAAAAATTAATTTAGTTAAATTATTTTCAAACTGATTTTTTGATTGAATATTAAGTTCTTTCATATAATTTATTGAAATATTATTTTTCAGTATGGAAAACGCTTATTTATTATCTGCATTCAAGACAATATCCTTTATATATGATGTCATAACATATCCAGTATATTTAATATTACAACAACCATGGAATAAGAAGCAGAAGTCCAAGCAAATAAAAGTATGTTTATCTTTTAAAATATATTAGTGTAATTTATCATTTATTTTAATTATTGTAACATGAAGCGTATTTAATTACTACTGTTTAATCATATTTATAACTATACACTGTTTACTACTCATGGCCCTTCAATTCATGTACAATAATGGCACTTATAATTTTTATTATTGGAGTTTAAATTTAAAAATGTGTATTACTAAATACTGAACACTGAAAAATAAATTTGTAATATGCTCTCATTAGTATAAAATATATACCAGTATTTATATTTGAATAGGATAAATAATAATAGTCAAATCAATTAAGTTATCATATTTTTACTCTTATAAATATGACCATCTTTATTTAACATTATAGCGGTTAGTTGAGAAAGTAGGCTTATTTCTAAACATGAGTATTCATAAGTTATCTAGCTGTAACATATAAATTTATTTTGTAACAATTAGGTTAGCTTTTAAATGAAGTAAATTACGAGGTTTTTAGAATATAATTTTTATTTTAATACAAAATTATTTTCATTTTTTTTCAGTCTGATATTACGAAACTTGATGACCACACAATTATCATTAAAACCTTAAGTAAACCTACATCTAATCATCTTACTCTAATTAAAGACAAGATTGATACATTACAAAAAGTATTTCAATATGCTGTAAATAAATATACTGATTCATATTGTCTTGGAACTAGAGATGTGCTTGCTGAAGAAGATGAAGTGCAACGAAATGGAAGAATTTTCAAAAAAGTTAGAATCTACTTATATTATTTTATGATAATCTAATTTTTAATTTGGTCAATAATCAAATTAACTCAAATAAAATAGTTCTATTATCTATACCTAATATGATAAATTCATAAAAAAATTTATTGATAATTATTATTTTTAATTATATATAATAATTTAAAAAAATATTCTACAAAATATTAAAATATTTAATCATGATATTATGAATTTATTTTGTACATAATATAATTTATTTTTTGATGTAATCCAAATTTAAGATTTAATTCAAAAACTATCTTAATATTTTTAGTATGTCATGGGAGATTATAGATGGATGACATTTACAGAAGTAGATGAAGCATCTGATAATTTTGGAAATGCTTTAGTCTCCCTAGGTCAAAAACCTAAAGAAAATATAGCAATATTTGCTGAAACAAGGGCAGAATGGATGATATCTGTTCAAGGTTGTTTCAAACAAAACATACCTGGTGAGTTAAGCATTTAGCAAGCAAAATTCTCGTTAATACTAATTTTAAGTTGATGTGTGGATATAAACATTTTAAGACTTTTTATTTTCTGTTGTTTTAAATAAAATATTATCCATTATTTCCATACATGTAACACAAACAATTTCAATATTATTCTCAGTTTAATTATCCTTGTAGAATCTGTGCAGCCACAATAGTAAATCATTTTTATAGTTGTATGGTAAGTTAGGTTATTTAAGTTTTAGATTGCATCTATATAACATATGTTGTAGTATTTTAGTACCTAATATATGATTATTTTAATAATATATTTATAATTATTATAGTTGTAACATTATACGCCACTCTCGGAGAAGAAGCAATAGCACATGGTATAAATGAAACTGAAGTAACAATTGTTATTACTTCACATGATCTGTTACCAAAATTTAAAAAAATTTTGCAACTTACTCCTCGAGTTAAAACTTTAATCTACATGGAAGATCAATTAGCTATGACAAACACCAGTGGCTACAAAGAAGGAGTTGAAATATTATCATTTAAATCTATTTTGAAAAGAGGGTCAGAATACACAGTTACAGGTTCATATTTTATTATAAATATATAAATATATATATTAATTTTTATTTGTATTTTAGAAAGCCATTTGCCAATAAAAAGTGATATTGCAATTGTTATGTATACTAGTGGGTCAACTGGCGCCCCTAAAGGTGTTAATTTATCACACACTAATCTTATATCAACGCTCAAAGCTTTTACTGATGCTATTGAAATCGATTACAAGAAAGACGTATTTATGGGGTATTTACCATTGGCACATGTGTTTGAATTACTTGGAGGTAATTAAAACTATACAATATTAATTAGTGTTTTATTTATATACTTATTTATAGTCTAATGTCAAGTTTTATCAAAAATCACTTAATATTTAATGAATTAATAGTATTCTAATTGCTAATACTATACATGTTAAATAATATGATTTAGTGGTTCATAATTGGCCCATTAAATGCATACATTTTTCATACAACCTAGTATAAAAGTTACATGTAAAATAAAATATTAGCTATTGATTAAAAATTATATAAAACTGGTTATTTTTTTTTATAACATATAAAAAATACCAAATTTTAATTATTATTTCAATTTACTAATTATGTATTAAAACGTTGTTTATATTATGTCTTACAGAACTTGCCTGTTTATTATGTGGAATTAGAATTGGCTACTCTACACCGTTAACTATGATTGATACATCCAGTAAAATCAAACGTGGTACAAAAGGTGATGCAGCTGTATTAAGACCAACTGTCATGACTGCAGTTCCTGTATGTATTTTATTTTTCAAAACAAGTTTTGTAATTTTAATACAGTTATTTTTATGTTCATTTGTTTTTATAGCTCATATTAGATCGTATCTATAAAGGCATTAATGAAAAAGTTTCTGGCGGAACAACATTACAAAAAACATTATTCAAATTTGCATTTGAATATAAGAGAAAATGGATGGAACGTGGATTTCAAACTCCACTTTTAAACATGTAAAAAAATATTGTTGCCAACATTAAAATTTTTATTTAGCATCACATTTTATTTTAACTTGTCATTGTTATTTAAGGTTTGTATTTAAAAAAACAAGTGCATTATTGGGAGGTCGTATACGTTTTATTCTATGTGGAGGAGCTCCTCTATCGCCAGAAACTCATACTCTCATTAAAATTTGTCTGTGTGAAATCGTTCAACAAGGTTATGGATTAACTGAAACGAGTTCATGTGGATCTGCAATGAGCCGTTAGTACAATAATTTATGTTGTAAAATAAAACAGTTTTTATGTATTCAAATTTTAAAATAATTATAATAGGAGATGATATGACAACGGGTCGAGTAGGAGCTCCACTAACAGTTAATGATTTCATGTTAGTCAGTTGGGAAGAAGGTAGTTACAGGATAACAGATAAGCCATATCCAAGAGGCGAACTTATCATAGGTCAGTTATTAAATTTGTAATATTACTTATAATTGAAATTTTTTAACAATCTAGATTTTTCTTAGGGGGAGACAACATATCACCTGGATATTATAAAAATCCCGAAAAAACGAAGGAAGAATTTTTTGAAAAAGATGGCAAGTGGTGGTTTAAAACAGGTGACATTGGTCAGCTAGAAGCCGATGGTGCTATTAAAATAATTGGCAAGTATTATTATTGAACTATTACTCTTAGTGAACATAAAAATAAATTGTATTTGTATGTTACAGATCGTAAAAAAGATTTGGTAAAATTGCAAGGTGGCGAGTATGTTTCCCTTGGTAAAGTTGAATCACAACTCAAAACCTGTCCAGTTGTTGATAATATATGTGTTTACGGAAATCCATTTCATATGTATACAATTGCATTAGTTGTTCCCAACAGACATCACTTGATAGATATGGCTAAAAAATTGGATATTGAAAATGTAAATGAAATTAGTATTGAAGATTTGTTTGTGAATAAGATATTGAAGAAAGCAGTTGTTGATGAGTTAGCTGCCCATGGTAGAAAAAGTATGTTATTGATTTTATCAGTCTTAAATATTGTATAATGATTTTATTGTATGGATTTAATCGATTTCAGATAAACTTGAAAGGTTTGAAATACCTACAGAAATAATAATATGTAATGATGTTTGGACACCGGACAATAATCTAGTGACAGCTGCTTTCAAAATCAAAAGAAGAGAAATTTATGAGAAGTATAAAACTCAAATTGATGATTTGTATCAATATTGATAACGTTTATTTAACAAAAAAAAAAAAAAGAAGAAGACCAAAACTACTAAATTTTATATTACTTTTAGAGTATGTTTATTTTACCAAAAGCAATTAACTAATTTTATATTAATAGTATTTTAGGATGTATTCATTAATAAATATTATATTGTTATTAATTCTTGCAAATTTAATTTTAGTTTGATACTTCATCCCTGTGTAATGTGAACATAACATTTTTGTGTAATGTTGTCATTCAGAACTTAATTGTTGTCATTTATGGCCACAGATTTGTTTGTGTTGATAATGCCATTGCATTGTTGTTTTGTTTGCTCGATTTGTTCAAATTGTTTGTGGTTACGTAAAATACAATTTTTTCTACGTTCTAAAAAAAAAAATGACTATAATTTTGTTTTTAAATAGTTTTCAAAATATATATTTCAAATTAGTTATTAACAATATACAACTATAATATTGTTAAGCGTTAAACAACAAATTAATTGTACATTAAGTATTAAAATATATTGTTTGTATTTTTAATAACTGAATTTTATAAGAAAAAAAAAGTATTAATTACCCCTAATGATAGGCAAGAATGTGCTATTATAAACTCACTTATGAATTATCATTTTTAACTTATAGGTAATATTTTATGTTACCTAACACATTATTATGTTACATAAAATCATATAAATGTGGACAAATTAATGAAAAATAATTGACCAAATTTAATAAAATTACAAAATCTACAGGTCAGCAGGCATATGGATTAACTGTTTATAATAATGAACAGACAATGTTACACGATAAGCATTTTTATCGCAATCACAAATCATGATCACAGATATTAAATATATTATTATATTATATTAGCCATATAGAAAACAAACAGATAGATTATTATGGCACCCAATGTTGGATTTTTTTTACATAAGATTACTTTGGACGTAAAGGTCTCTTTTTTAAATTTAAAACAATATTTCTCATGTGATTTACTACTTTTGTGAAAAAACGATTTTCCCTTTGACGAAAGAATTAATCTAAGTAATAAAGGACAGTTGCTGCCGTAAATTCTTACTTATGTTGTTAATCGGTGCGCAGTACCGTTCCACAAGGCTCAGTGGACCATCCGGCACGAGTTCGCAAATGTAGGGAAACTTCTTCGAACAGTCCACTGTCTCCCAGTACCTGTTGCCCGTGAGCACTACACACTCTTTCTTAGATCTTCCAGATTTTGGATGACCTGGCGCCCATGATCTAAACGGCAAACAACTCAACGGTTCGCCTTGAACACCGCATGCCATTTAAATATGTAATTAATATTATCAATGGTATATTTTTATAGAGGTTTTGCGAAATTATGAAAAAAAAACTGCGCATGTTTTGAATTTTGAACGTTATAGCTTATTAAAGTTAAATATATTACATTCTACACGACATCATTTATTATGAAAACCAGGGATATTATAATACTAACTATAGGTACCTGTGATGGTTACAAAGTCATTTTCGAAGAATAATCCAACAAACGCTTTACGGTTGTTGAGAGTCTTGTTTTTTAAATCCGATGACACCAACGCGGCCAAGAATGAAGTCCGAGAATCGGATACGACATTTGCGAGATGACCGCCGACGTTCTCACATGCGATCATAGCGTTTGAATAGTTTAAATGATTCGATACCAATTCGAATACGCCAAGGCCCGGTGCACAAGTATAGTTTTCACCAGCTGTGCTTCAAATTATAATTAAGAATAAATCTGAATACTACAGGCTAAATACCATAACTGTGTTCAGACTTTTGATTCAGAAAGTACAATCATACAAAAACACGTAGAGTCCATTGTTTAGTATGGGATTCATAAATACATTTATTTGTTAATGCATTAATAAGTAAATATAGTAATGTACCTACATATTTATTATTCATTGGGATGCATCCGCAATAAAAATGTTAAAATGTCAATTTTTGTAGATTTGTAATCAAAATAAATTGACTGCAATTTCCATTAATATTTGAACAATTTGTTGAATATGAGGGTGGGAGGTATAAATTGACTAGGTATTGAAATGCGTATGAAAATTTGCATATTTAATCTGAAAAATCCATACTTGTGTTGCATAGAGCACTGAATCTATTGAAATTATTTCAGTAAATGCGTCAGAAACATCATTTGGTTTAAATAAGGAAAACTAAAAAAGTATTTCAGCCATTCTAGGTTGAAAATAAACGTTTTATTTTAAGATAATACGGACACATTACACACCAGTAGTTCTCAACCAGAGTGACATGTCCCAAAGGGTGACATGGAACCAGATTAGGGATGACATGAAGTACCATCGGAAAAATGATTTCCCATCAAATTTATATAAACTATCACTATTTTTGCTCTTATGTTATTTATTTATTAAGTTTAAACAGTTTAAACATTTTAATAAAAAGTAGGAGACGTACCGGCAAAGGTGGGCAAGTTAATGAAAATAATTAACTGTGGCTAGTTAAGTTAATTCAATTAAATTGCCTTAAGTTAAAGTTAAAAGTTAACAAAAAAAAAAAAAATTAACTAGATAAGTTTAAAGTTAAGATGGAAAATAAAATTAACTTAACTCAGTTAAAAAAAAGTTAATTTTTTTTCTAGTCATAAATTGTAATAGTATTTTGATTTGTAAAAACATTTACCAAAACACTATTAAATACTTAAATACTTAAAAAAAACTTGATACAAAGTGTTTCCAGGCGTGTTACACTTAAGAAGCACCTTCAACAGCATGAAAAATCATCTTGTGGTTTTGAATCTGCGCAATATGATTATTAAGCGAAGAAAGATACGAAGTCTGATGTCCAGACCACAAGAAAAATTGTTTTGACCTAGTACTAGGTATGTAGACTAAAAAAGAATAATGATATTCATTATACTTTTTATCGTTTACTATTTACTTTTATCTATTATCCACGATTAAAGATAGTATAAGATAAGAATTAGAACTTCTGAAGTGAAAAAGGTCACTACAGTGTCAACAAATAAAATAAAAAAAAATATCAAAATATCAAAATATCAAAGTAATGCACTATAGTACACTAGTTAGGTACCACTATATGACACATTGAGAGTTCAGTTCCAAGTTGCTAATAACCATTTATTTTTGTAATTGTCGCAGTGATTAACAGCAATACTGTTGTCACTATAGAGTCAAACACTACCTTCGTCATCCTAACAGAGAAATAATTAATAATCTTAGCTGTACCTAAATATATTCAAAAATTATTTTAAAGCGTGTGGTGGTAGTCAAATCTGACGATTTAAAAAAATTAAAAAAAAAAAAATAGAAAACAAATGTTTATTAATTTTTCGCCAAACAATTAAAAACTACACAAGTGGAATTTTATGTTCTGTCTTTAAAAACTTCATTTTTTAAAGATTGTGTCACGCAAACGCCTCATTTATTTAGCCACACATATATTACACATAATATATCATTATTTTTGTAATGCGCTTTTTTCACGAACTCACGCAGTTCACTCGACCAATGCTCCATGATAAATTCCGGGTATTTATAAGCAATAAAAACATTTTTGAAATCTCTACCTCTTTAGCCCTGCCAACCAATTCTTTTTAAATTGTCGGGTTTGACTGACGCAACCTGTATTATTAAAAAAAAATAGTATAGGATACACAGAAATTAATAAGGTGCAGAGCGTTGATATTAATATGAATAAAATAATATGGTTTCTTTTGAAAAATGTATTTATTTAAATTTTTGTTTCCTTTTCTCATTGATTTTTCATGTCACCCTTTTTGAGAACTACTGCCCTAGACAGAGATGGATAGATCGAGTACAAGAAGACATGAAACTTTTGAACATATGGAACGCAGAAGAATGTGTAAACGATAGAGTGAGATGGAGACATTATATTGTTGTGGCGATGGGCCTTAAAAGCCTGGAAAAGCGTAGAAGAAGAATAGAAAAATGTACACATTGGCAATAATGACCCTGCAGCGCAACAACATCTATTCTTAACACAGATTATACGTTTTATTCATATTGTTCATTACAGTTGTAGGTAGGTAGTAGGTACTTACGCAAAGGTTTTGAGAACATGCTATAATAGTCGTACATTGATACATTTGCAGTGAGTAAAAATGAATGGAACTCCGGGCAATCAAAAACATTGCACGTGGAACTCAATGTGGATTCCATATCTATGCATGTATCAATAAAAACAAAAAAAAACTTTCACGTAGGTAATAGTTTTCGATAACAGTTATTAAATTAAATTGGTTTGGAACACGTGTGTGTGGTTTTAATAAAATAGTACAAATTTTTTTTATTTAAGATGGTATCTGACGTTAAGGTTTTTTTTTAAAGTTAATACAAGATTTCTCATGTGATTTATTACCCTTGAGTAAAAAAGATTTTTTTGGTTGACGGAAGGATTTTCTACCAATGTCTTATTCAAAACATTCTAAACCAAGGGCAGTGGTCCATTTTTAACCTAACCCATTTTTAGCTGGCCAAAAGTGCTATTTTTAAAAAGTAAAAAACGCTAAATTTTGGTATTTAAATATTTTTATTACAGTATTTTCTAGGCAAATTAAAAATATGAGGTCAATCACTTGATTATTAAATATGATATGACCGTTTGATTTGAAATATATAGATTTTTAACAAATATTTTCAACTTCTACGCTATAAATATTAATCATTTTTTTTCACTCAAAATGATTTATTTAAAAATTTTTTTTTCTAATTCACACTTATTATGTTGTTCTTAATATAATTCTGAAAGAATTTTTTTTTTTATTATTTCTATCAACAGTAATACAAAATTGAACACAAAAACACACGTTCTCCAGTGTTTTTTCTGTTGTTCAAGAACACTGCAAAAAATTACGCAATTTTACGGACTATTGAATATATACATTTTATAGAAAAAGTTGTTAGCAATAAAATAAAAAAAAAAAATTTGCGCCAAATTGCTTTTGTAATGTACACGTGTAATTTTCCAAAATAAATAAGTAGGTGCTCACTTTTGAAAAATAATTATTTTTATTTTACGTAATTGAACCACGTTATTTTCTGCACAATTACAAATTTGTTGTATTTGTTTATTAAAAAATTTAAAAGTAATTTTTTAGAAGCAATACTTGTAATCGACTGAATGGATCCTTTTTCTCGAATAACTTTTATTAGATCTCGATGGTAAGTATCTCTTAAAGAAGTCACGTTAACTAAAAAAGAAGTACAGATTTAAATGCTACGGATAATATTTTATGTCGGGAAATGTTAACTATCTATACAATTATTAATAAATGTTAATAGAACAACGCTTTTCTCATTATGATGAAATTCATAATTATTTATTTATTCACATAATCATTATTGAATTTTGTCGGTATAATTATAAATAATCAAAAATAAGAATGCTATATAATAATTCATAATATTTGTGTTTAACTTACCAATTTCTTCATCCATTATCACTAACTTTTGTGTAGAGAAATATATATAAAAAAAAAAACCAAATTAAAGCGACAATTATACCCGTACGTACATACATCGACTAATGAAAAATAAAATAAAATAGAATGATGACAAAACACATTGGGTTGAACAATAATATTTTAGTAGTCATAAATATAATGTTATCGCAATTATACCTATCATATAAATTATATCTTACCTGTTCTTAATGGATACGACCGCGACGATAATTAATATGTCTGAAATTTATTATTTTTATCAAAAGTAGGTAATTCACTTTATTTTAGGAAAATTAGACGTATACATTACAAAAGCAATTTGGCGCAAATTTTTTTTTTTTTATTTTATTGCTAACAACTTTTTCTATAAAATGTATGTATTCAATAGTCCGTAAAATTGCGTAATTTTTTTCAATGTTCCCCAACAACAGAAAAAACACTGGAAAACGTGTGTTTTTGTGTTCAATTTTGTATTACTGTTGATAGAAATAATAAAAAAAAAAATTCTTTCAGAATTATATTAAGAACAACATAATAAGTGTGAATTAGAAAAAAAAATTTTTAAATAAATCATTTTGAGTGAAAAAAAATGATTACCATTTATAGCGTAGAAGTTGAAAATATTTGTTAAAAATCTATATATTTCAAATCAAACGGTCATATCATATTTAATAATCAAGTGATTGACCTCATATTTTTAATTTGCCTAGAAAATACTGTAATAAAAATATTTAAATACCAAAATTTAGCGTTTTTTACTTTTTAAAAATAGCACTTTTGGCCAGCTAAAAATGGGTTTCGGACCACTGTGGGGCGGCCACACAGTCGATCAAATTTCAAATTCGATCATGTTAAAATGTATTTTTATGTACTAAACCAATTAGGCATGAGCAACATACAACTCCATCATACCGGATACTGCGATCGACAACTGGACCTTTTTTTTTTTTAACGAAAATATAACAGTTTATTATACTAATAGTAACAGTTTCAAATATTTATGATGAAAATTGAATTAGTTATAGAATAAAAGGTGTAGGTAGGATGATACAGATAATTTATCGAAAATTCGATTTATACAGGATAGTAATAGGTTCGAGTTACTTATGTTTTAATGTCTTTAAATACTTTCATTAACAAAATAAATTTTATTACAAAACACTATTGTATAAAGTTTATACTATAAACTAACCTGCTGTACAGTATACGGGTAGTTTATATGGTACAATCACTATTTTCTGTACAATTTAGATCATTATAATGGATGTTTTAAACTTGAATTAAATAATTAACTCTTTAATACAAATAAAAGTCTTTTTTAAAAAGTTCTGTCAGCCTATTTTATAATAATTACCTATAATTTATTTTAAAATTTTTATATTGCTATTAAAATATTAAATGTACATATATTATAATAATAGATATTACCTAATATGGCAAGGTATTTAATTTTTAATAAATATATCACATTTGTCATATTATTTTTCATTAGTGATTAATATAATATTATACCTACATTTTTAAATTTTTAATATTTTAATCTTTATACCAATACCATATATCAGAAGTGGCTAGCAAGAAAAGACTCGCGAGCAACCATATATATTAACAAATAGGGAAGATCCAAAATGTAAAAAAAAAGGTTATATTACTATATAACACATAAATCATATTAAAAAAAAATTTTAGGAGTTACGATCCCTACAGGTTTTTTTTTGACATAGAAACCTGTAAAAGCCCAGAGGTAACAGTTAAATAGGTAAGTAAATGTTTCTCTGAAATCAGATGTATTTTGCACCAAACGAATTACAATACCATTGAAAAATTGAAATTGTCGTCAAACCTTCAGAGAAGTTTGCGTATGTGAATGCGAAAGCATTTTTCGTCGTAGCCAACTGGACGCAAGATTCTAAATCCGTCGCGTTCGACGATGCAACCGTCCGCATATTGGATGCTGCGCATTCCTTTGTCAGGTGGTACTCGTGTTTTGGCCGTTGCAAATGTCGAGAACAAGACGACGACTGATTAGTGATCGTCTGCAGAACGCAAACGACAAGGATTAGGACCAACAACAATGTCTCATTATTCATTTCGTAGCTTTGAACAGTAATAGACCGCACACTCGTAGTAAATATAAGCGATTATTAATATGTGAAAATCAATAAAAATTGCGAGCTCCGACGTACACTGGATGTAGCTGGTGCAGATGGGTATACAGCAGTAATCAATATGTTTTTGTACGACCGCATACTACGAGGTAGACAACACTACAATAAAACAATAACACACACGAAATTCAACGTTTGTAAAATGCACAGACTATCGACTCTCTCTTGGCACTATAATATGCAGTCGCGCCCGAGTGCGTCCGATAATGCGCGCTACCCAATATAATGATATAATAACATAATAAAAATTATTGCTGCACACGCAGGATTACGTATTGTAATAGGAAACAACGTTAACTATAATAGTACATATGAATATTTAATTGTGGGTGTATCGTGTAATGTATATTATGTATAGAAGTATTCTGAAATAATATAATAATTACTTATGGTCATGTGGATTATGGAAACAATGACACACGGACTATAGCAGTAAAGAGTATAGATGTCAACGATCAACTAATAAAATTTACATAAAGAAGAAAAATATGAGAAATAAAAATAAAATAAAAATAAAAAACAAAACAAATTCGACATACGACATACCATAAAAGATGTATTCTACCATAATTCCAGGCATATTTTTATTTTTTCGTCGAAGTTTTTCAGATAATACGAGCAATTAACTACGCGATTCAACGCAAAATA